>NC_069505.1:397814513-398044513 GCF_027579735.1 Bombina bombina | reverse complement strand
GAGCAAAAAAAACAATAATGTGGGTAAAATATAATGTATTGGATATTGAAATAAAAAGGATCTTTCCGTGTGTAATTATTGACATATTCATATTGTTAGGGATAGTGTAACATTTCCTATTAAATGTAAGATACCATGAGCTTCATGCTAAAATGAACTAAATAGTGTTCCATATAGATTGTGAAACAGCGATAGAAGTGGAACAATGGAATATGCCATGATAAAAGCGGGAAGCTTAGTATTAATATATAGGTATCTATTTACAGGGACAGACTGAGACCAATCAAGGCCCCGGGCAAAAATTAGGGAAGGGCCCCCACTGTCTCACACTGACCCAAATGTATTCAAATTTATGCAAATGAACATGGTAGCCTCCCTGCACTGACCCCACCAGGCCCCCCAGTGTCAAGGACCAGAGAAAGGGCCCCCAACCTTCAGGACCAGACCCCACACACTCCATGGCCCTCACAGTGACAGACCAACAACAGGACCCCCCACACTTTAGGGCCCGTCAAGGAACATGCCCCACATCCAGGCACAAGGCCTGCACAGAGCGGAGGCCAACCAGGCACTAATTAGACACTAGAGCCAGCTTAGTCGCCGGCACTACAGCATGCAACCAAAGAGTAAACCTGGAGTCATTTCTTAAGGCTCAGCTAAGGTATCTGTAGAAAAATGCTAATTTTTAATCAACCCCCAGGTGTTATCTGTATGCAGGGTAGGTCCTTTGTAGATATGTAAAAGTCTCCTTGAAATATTTTAACGAGAGCAAATCTCTTTGGAAGCTCAAGAATCGCATCGCCCAATGTGTATTAGTGTCGATGCCAGCATGTGGGTCAGGATCATAGATATGTATTTTACACAAACATTATCAGATATATATTGAAATATATATTTAATATTAAAAAGTATTTTTTTTTCTATATGAAGAACATAGGAATGTAAAAAATGTGCCCATTGGGTTTTGTGATTTAGTTTTAACGCTGTTGGGTTAGCCCACAAAAAACTTAAGGCATGCTATTGAAAAAATTAAAAATTTAAAAAATATTAATAAATGTTAATAAAAATTATTAGACATAAACATTTAAAGGGAAATTCCAGCCAAAATTGGAATCCACATGGAAACATTTCAGTTTTTAATAGAAGCATTTCATATACTGTACATGTAATAGCAAACATGCTTCTAATAAAGGTGTATTTAAAGGGACAGTCTACACCAGAATTGGTATTGTTTAAAAAGATAGATAATCCCTCTATTACCCATTCCCCAGTTTTGCATAACCAACAGTTATATTAATACACTTTTTACCTTAGTGATTGCCTTGTATCTAAGCATCTGAAGACTGCCCCCTTATCTCAGTGCTTTTGACAGACATGCAGGTTAGCCAATCAGTGCAAACTCCTAAATAAATACACGGGAGTGAGCACAATGTTATCTATATGACACATATGAACTAGTACTGTCTAACTGTAAAACACTTTCAACATTTTCTGAGCTAAGAGGCGGTTTTCAACGGTTTAGAAATCAGTTTGAGACTACTTAGGTTTAGCTTTTCAAAAATTCCACCAAGAGAACAAAGCAAATTTGATGATAAAAGTAAATTGGAAAGTTGTTTAAAATTGCTTGCACTATCTGAATCATGAAAGTTTAATTTTGACTGGACTGTCCCTTTAAGTATGCACCGTGCACCAGCATTTTAAATACAGGACTTGCTCAGAGAGCCTAAGGTGCTTGTACCATCTGGTAATGACTCAATTTGTTAAAGGGACATGAAACCCAAAACTTTCATGATTCAGAAAGAGAATACAATTTTAAACAACATTCCAATTTACTTCTATTACCTAATTTGCTTCATTCTTTAGATATCTTTTGTTGAAGAAATAACAATGCACATGGGTGAGCCAATTACATGAGGCATCTATGTGCAGCCACAAATCAGCAGCTACTGAGCCTATTTAGATATGCTTTTCAACAAAGGATATCAGGAGAATTAAACAAATAAGATAATTGAAGTAAATTGGAAAGTTGTTTAAAAATGCACTTTCTAATTCATGAAAGAAAGAAAAAACGTTGCATTCATGTCCCTTTAATTGCTGACCTGATACAAGCCCCACTGGCTCTCTGAGCAGCTGCAGTATTTTAAAAAACTGGGGCACTGAGAATATCTAGGTATGCTTTACATGTACGTGCAGCAAAAAATGATAACAGTGATGACTTTTAATAGAAGAATTTTTGCCAGTACATGTATATTGTAAATGTCTTTCTATTCAAAGATGTCATTCATCTATGTGCATTTAAATTTTGACCGGAATGTCCCTTTAAACTGGATGTAGCATTCAGTTTTTGAGTTGAATTAGATCCATGTGATCTCTCTTAAAAGGACGGTAAAGTCAAAATAAAACTTTGATCATTCAGATAGAGCATGTGATTTTAAACAACTTTTTCAATTGACTTCTATTATTAAACTTGCTTTGTTCTCTTGACATCCTTTGTTAACCCCTTAACGACCAAGGACCATCCTCCATAGGATGTCACTTAACGACCAAGTACCATCCTCCATAGGATGTCACTTAACGACCAAGTACCATCCTCCATAGGATATCACTTAAAGACCAAGGACCATCCTCCATAGGATGTCACTTAAAGACCAAGGACCATCCTCCATAGGATGTCACTTAACGACCAAGGACCATCCTCCATAGGATGTCCCTTAACGACCAAGTACCATCCTCCATAGGATGTCACTTTACGACCAAGGACCATCCTCCATAGGATTTCACTTAAAGACCAAGGACCATCCTCCATAGGATGTCACTTAAAGACCAAGGACCATCCTCCATAGGATATCACTTAAAGACCAAGGACCATCCTCCATAGGATGTCACTTAACGACCAAGTACCATCCTCCATAGGATGTCACTTAAAGACCAAGGACCATCCTCCATAGGATGCCACTTAACGACCAAGGACCATCCTCCATAGGATGTCACTTAAAGACCAAGGACCATCCTCCATAGGATGTCACTTAAAGACCAAGGACCATCCTCCATAGGATGTCACTTAAAGACCAAGGACCATCCTCCATAGGATGTCACTTAAAGACCAAGGACGTGCCTGGAACGTCCTCTGGGGTTTGAAGCTCTGGAAGCGATCCTGATCGCTTCCAGCAGCTTTTAAGGTATTGCATTGATGCCTCGATATTGCAATACCTTTTTTGGCACACCGATGCAGAGAGAGCCACTCTGTGGCCCTCTCTGCATCGACCAGCGCTGGTGCCGATCGTTGGTGGGTGGGAGCAGCGGCAGGGAGGCGGGTGGGCTGCCCATCTCTGGCAATCTGACTGCGCGCGCACCCACGATCTTCTACTTTAAAATATTGAAGTGGTGGGAGAGGGTGGTGGGTGGCGGTTGTGGGTGGGAGAGGAGGGGGAAATAATATTTAACAGCGAATTAAACATTAAAAACTACATCTACATATTATTCTCAGACAAATCTTTTCTTTGACTGTAACAATGATCATTCTATCTAGCATTTATTTAGTGTTTAATGTCCCTTTAAATGTATATTACCGCCAAAATTTAAATACACATCAATGCTTTTAACTTTTGAATATAAGCATTTTTGCAGTATACTTTCATTAACTAAAATACTTCTAGTAAAAGTTGTAACTATTTTAACTCTTTAGGGACGATTTATTATGACATGATCCTGACATCGCTAAATGCAGACAGCGTATCTAGTAAAATGCTTGTGCAATGCCGCTAGCAGGGGGTGTCAATCATCCCGGTCGCATCTGATCGGGTTGATTGCTGAACGCCGCCTCAGAGGTGGCTGATAACTTAAGGAGCAGCGGTATAAAGACCGCTGCTTCTTAGCTTATGTTTACGGCAAGCCTAAAGGCTCGTGCGGAAACGTCTGCATTCGCAGCTTAATAATTTGTCCCCTCTGCCTTTGTTTTGCTTTAACTGTGCATGTGTTTATAAAAGCATATCTAAATATGATTAATTCACTACAATGTTAAACAGTGTGTCCTTTCCAAGTGCTTGCATTGTGTTAGTGATGATACAAGTTACTGCCAGCACTCTGAGCAGACACGTTGCTTAAAATGTCAGTGCATGAAGCATATGTGGATATGCTTCATGTACACATTTACAGTAGAAACTCACATTAAACAGTGATATTTTACTGAAAGCATTTTTGCTAATATATATATATTGCAAAGATGCTTCTATTAAAAAATGAAATGCTTTCATGTGTATTTCAATTTTGGCTGGAATATCCCTTTAATGGTTATGAAAAAAAGATCAATGTTATCACAAATGACAACCTGAATTGTCCTTAAAGGGACACTAAACGCAAATATCTTCTTTCATGATTCAGATAGAGCATGCAATTTTAACCCCTTAGTGACCAGAGCACTTTTCCATTTTCTGTCCGTTTGGGACCAAGGCTATTTTTACATTTCTGCGGTGTTTGTGTTTAGCTGAAATTTTCCTCTTACTCATTTACTGTACCCACACATATTATATACCGTTTTTCTCGCCATTAAATGGACTTTCTAAAGATACCATTATTTTCATCATATCTTATCATTTACTATAAAAAAAATTATAAAATATGAGGAAAAATGGAAAAAAACACACTTTTTCTAACTTTGAACCCCAAAATCTGTTACATATCTACAACCACCAAAAAACACCCATGCTAAATTGTTTCTAAATTTTGTCCTGAGTTTAGAAATACCCAATGTTTACATCTTCTTTGCTTTTTTTGTAACTTATAGGGCCATAAATACAAGTAGCACTTTGCTATTTTCAAACCATTTTTTTTCAAAATTAACGCTAGTTACATTAGAACACTAATATCTTTCAGGAATCCCTGAATATCCATTGACATGTATATATTTTTTTTTAGAAGACATCCCAAATTATTGATCTAGGCCCATTTTGGTATATTTCATGCCACCATTTCACCGCCAAATGCGATCAAATACAAAAAATTGTTCACTTTTTCACAAATTTTTTCACAAACTTTCAGTTTCTCACTGAAATTATTTACATACTGCTTGTGCAATTATGGCATAAATGGTTGTAAATTCTTCTCTGGGATCCCCTTTGTTCAGAAATAGCAGACATATATGGCTTTGGCATTGCTTTTTGGTAATTAGAAGGCCGCTAAATGCCACTGCGCACCACACGTGTATTATGCCCAGCAGTGAAGGGGTTAATTAGGGAGCATGTAAGGAGCTTTTTGGGGTAATTTTAGCTTTAGTGTAGTGTAGTAGACAACCCCAAGTATTGATCTAGGCCCATTTTGGTATATTTCATGCCACCATTTCACCGCCAAATGAGATCAAATTAAAAAAAAACGTAAAATTTTTCACAATTTTAGGTTTCTCACTGAAATAATTTACAAACAGCTTGTGCAATTATGGCACAAATGGTTGTAAATGCTTCTCTGGGATCCCCTTTGTTCAGAAATAGCAGACATATATGACTTTGGAGTTGCTTTTTGGTAATTAGAATGCTGCTAAATGGCGCTGCGCATCACACGTGTATTATGGCTAGCAGTGAAGGGGTTAATTAGGTAGCTTGTAGGGAGCTTGCAGGGTTAATTTTAGCTTTAGTGTAAAGATCAGCCTCCCACCTGAAACATCAGACCCCCTGATCCCTCCCAAACATCTCTCTTCCCTCCCCTACCCCACAAATGTCCCCGCCATCTTAAGTACTGGCAGAAACTCTGCCAGTACTAAAATAAAAGGTATATTTGGGCTTTTTTGTGCATTTTTTGTTAGCATATTTACATATGCTTCTGTGTAGGGATCCCCCTTAGCCCCCAACCTCACTGATCCCCCACTAAACAGCTCTCTAACCCTCCCCCTCTGACTTAATGTGCGCCATCTTGGGTACTGGCAGCTGTCTGCCAGTACCCAGTTTAGTGAAAAAAAATGCTTTTTTTTTAATAAAATATGTCCCTTTTCTGTAGTGTAGCTTTCCCCCCCCCCCCCAAGACCAACCCCCCACCCCTTCCAGATCCCTTAGATGGTTTTTAAAAAAAGTTTATTTAATTTTTTTTTTACTTTTACTTTTCTACTTTTCTGTAGTGTAGCGGTTCCCACCCGCTCCCGCCCCGTGCACGCGCCCGCCCGCCACCCCCCGTGCACGCGCGCGCCCGTGCGCGCCCCCGACGATCCCGATCCCGCCCCCCGTGACGTCACGCGCAACACCGATGGCCGCCCACCCGCCTCCCAATTCGGCTCCCACCCACCAACGATACCGGCCATCGATGTCCGGTGCAGAGAGGGCCACAGAGTGGCTCTCTCTGCATCGGATGGCCATGTATGGTTATTGCAGGATGCCTCCATATCGAGGCATCACTGCAATAACCGGAAAGCAGCTGGAAGCGAGCAGGATCGCTTCCAGCTGCTTTCCACACCGAGGACGTGCAGGGTACGTCCTCAGGCGTTAACTGCCTTTTTTTTGAGGACGTACCCTGCACGTCCTCGGTCATTAAGGGGTTAAGCAACTTTCTAATTTACTCCTATTATCAATTTTTCTTCGTTCTCTTGCTATCTTTATTTTAAAAGCAGGAATGTGATGCATAGGAGCCGGCCCATTTTTGGTTGAGAACCTGGGTTATGTTTGCTTATTGGTGGGTAAATGTCAGCCTCCAATAAGCAAGCGCTATCCATGGTGCTGAACCTAAAATGGGCTGGGTGCTAATATTTACATTCATGATTTTCAAATAAAGATAACAAGAGAACGAAGAAAATTTGATAATAGGAGTCAATTAGAAAGTTGATTAAAATTGCATGCTCTATTTAAATCATTAAAGAAAAAAATTGGGTTCAGTGTCCCTTTAAAGGGACATTAAACACAAAATAAATCATTGCTAGAATGGTGAATTCAGAGCAAATATTACCCTGACAATAATATATGCATGTATGTTTTAAAAAAACATTATTTTTTTAAATATTAAAAAAAAATAAGGGTAACATTCTAATGTCCAGAAAGCAGTGTGTGCCACCATATTGTAACTTAAGTTTCTTTTTCTGCTAAGGCCAATAAGGTACAGTTATAAATGACTTACTAGAGTGTGCAACCAATGACTGTGTCGAATACAGCTGGGTCTGCACTTCCACTTTTAACAGGAACTTTGGAAGCCCAAAATATTCAGAATTACAGGAAAATCGAACAAAATAAATAATGAAAATATATTGACAAGTTGTTTTACTACATACAATTAAACATTTTATACTAATATCTCAAATGTTTCATGTCCCTTTAAGGTGCTCTAGAGAATCCCTGAACTTTCAGGGTTAATAATTCCAGCCTTGCATTTGAGACAAGTATGAACAAGACCAACTGCAGGAGTGAATTGTTTTTGTAGATCATTTTAATAGTAAAAACGAGTCCCATTGTGAACAGGTGATACGTGCAGCTAAAAGAGAAATAAAATATGAAGCAATAAGATTAAAGCAAAGCCGTATTTTATCCAGCGAGGATTGCATAATAATTTTACAAAAGCTCTGGAATGATTACATATAGTATGATCCAAGACAAATGCTCTTAGTAAAGGCTTTGCCCCAATTGGGTCCATCACAGAATTAAAGAGATATAAAGTAGTAAAAATAAAATAATGTCTATTTTTTATTTGCACTATTGCTTGCTCAGAACTATGTGTTTAATAGACGGGCCTATTTGTTAAAGTGGCCCCTTTAAAGGGACAGTCTACACCAGAATTTTTATTGTTTTAAAAGATAGATAATCCCTTTATTACCCATTCCCCAGTTTTGCATAACCAACATAGTTATAATAATATACTTTTAACCTCTGTGATTATCTTGTATCTAATCCTCTGCAAACTGCCCCTTTATTTCAGTTCTTTTGACAGACTTGCAGTTTAGCCAATCAGTGCCTGCTCCCAGATAACGTCACATGCACGAGCACAGTGTTATCTATATGAAATACGTGAACTAACACCCTCTAGTGGTGAAAAACTGTTCAAATGCATTTTGAAAAGAGGTGGCCTTCAAGGTCTAAGCAATTAGCATATGAACCTCCTAGATTAAGCTTTCAACTAAGAATACCAAGAGAACAAAGCTAAATTGGTGATAAAAGAAAATTGGAAAATTGTTTAAAATTGTATGCTCTATCTGAATCATGAAAGTTTATTTTGGCCTAGACTGTCCCTTTAACAAATAAATGAATGAACGAATGATGGCCTATCAAAAAATGTGTTCCTCTGTTGCTATTAAAAGTGTTAAAGGGACATGAAACCCAGATTTTTTCTTTTATGATTCAGATAGAGAACAAAATGTATTTATATTATCAAATGTGCTTTTATTATTATTTTTTTTTAATTATTATACTTTATTTATGAAGCACCAACCTATTCCGCAGTGCTGTCCATGGATAATATTAATTTAAATAAAACAATGATAGCTCATGTTATTCTTTGTTAAAGGGACAGTCTACACCAGAATTTTTATTGTTTTAAAAGTTAGATAATCCCTTTATTACCCATTTCCCATTTTTGCATAACCAACACATTTATAATAATATACTTTTAAACTCTGTGATTATCTTGTATCTAAGCCTCTGCAAACTGCCCCTTTTTTCAGTTCTTTTGACAGACTTGCAGTCTAGCCAATCAGTGCTTGCTCCCAGATAACTTCACGTGCACAAGCACAGTGTTTTCTATATGAAATATGTGAACTAACACCCTCTAGTGGTGAAAAACTGTTAAAATGCAATCTGAAAGAGGTGGGCTTTAAAGGGACATTAAACCACAACATTTTCTTTCATGATTCAGATAGAAAATACAATTTTAAACAACATTCCTATTTAATTCTATTATCTAATTTGCTTCATTCTTTAGATATCTTTTGTTAAAGAAATAGCAATGCACATAGGTGAGCCAATCACATGAGGCATCTAAGTGCAGGCACCAATCAGAAGCTACTGAGCCTATCTAGATATGCTTTTCAGGAAAGAATATCAAGAGAATGAAGCAAAATAGATAATAGAAGTAAATTAGAAAGTTGTTTAAAATGGTATTCTACATCTGAGTCATGAAAGAAAAAATTTGGGTTTAATGTCCCTTTAAGGTCTAAGAAATTAGCATATGAACCGCCTAGGTTAAGCTTTCAACTAAGAATACTAAGAGAACAAAGCAAATTTGGTGATAAAAGTAAATTGGAAAATTGTTTAAAATTACATGCTCTATCTGAATCATGAAAGTTTATTTTGGCCTAGACTGTCCCTTTAAAGCGATATCCAGATAGGCAGCATTAGATGACAGGAAATAGTGCTGCCATCTAGTGCTCTTGCTAATGTATAATATTAGTACTACATGACAGGAAATAGTGCTGCCATCTAGTGCTCTTGCTAATGTATAATATTAGTACTACATGACAGGAAATAGTGCTGCCATCTAGTGCTCTTGCTAATGTATTATATTAGTACTACATGACAGGAAATAGTGCTGCCATCTAGTGCTCTTGCTAATGTATAACATTAGTACTACATGACAGGAAATAGTGCTGCCCTCTAGTGCTCTTGCTAATGTATAACATTAGTACTACATGACAGGAAATAGTGCTGCCCTCTAGTGCTCTTGCTAATGTATAACATTAGTTCTACATGACAGGAAATAGTGCTGCCATCTAGTACTCTTGCTAATGTATAATATTAGTACTACATGACAGGAAATAGTGCTGCCATCTAGTGCTCTTGCTAATGTATAATATTAGTACTACATGACAGGAAATAGTGCTGCCCTCTAGTGCTCTTGCTAATGTATAACATTAGTACTACATGACAGGAAATAGTGCTGCCCTCTAGTGCTCTTGCTAATGTATAACATTAGTACTACATGACAGGAAATAGTGCTGCCATCTAGTGCTCTTGCTAATGTATTACATTGCAAAAACTGCTGCCATATAGTGCTGCAGACACGTGCACTATCCTGAAATTACCTTCCTGATTTTCAATAAAGGTTAACAAGAAAACAAAGAAAATTTGATAATATAAGTAAATTGGAAACATGTTTAAAATTGTATGCTCTATCTGATTCATGAAATATTTTTTTGGGTTTCATGTCCCTTTAATTCTAATGTTTAGATTTACACGGTTTAGGGGGGAAATGGTTCAGAAGTTTAAATTTATATTGCTCAATAACTATATCTAGCAATGACCTGTGTTAGCAAACAAATACGTACGTCCTTCATGACCAATTCTGATTGCATGTAGCAGTAACACTAGGGACAGTATACTCCAGAATTTGTATTGCTTTAAAAGATAGATAATCCCTTTATTACCCATTCCCAGTTGTGCATAACCAACACTGTTATATTAATATACTTTTCAACTCTGTGATTATCTTGTATCTAAGCCTCTGCAGACTGCCCCTTATTTTAGTTGTTTTTACAGACTTGCATTTTAGCCAATCAGCACCCTCTCATGAGTAACTCCACGGGTGTGAGCACAATGTTATCTATATGGCACACATGAACTAACGCCCTCTAGCTGTGAAAACTATCAAATAGATTCAGATAAGAGGTGGCCTTCAAGTACTTAGAAATTAGCAAATTAGCCTACCTAGGTTTAGCTTTTAACTAAGAATACCAAGAGAACAAAGCAAATTTGATGATATAGTAAAATGGGAAGTTGTTTAAAATTACATGCCCTATTTGAATCATAAGAGCTTAATTTTGACTAGAATTAAATATAAGGGGACATGAAACATTTTTTTTCCTTTCATGACTCAGATAAAGCAGACAATTTAAAACAACTTCTTAAATAGACTTCTTTTATCTAATCTGCTTCATTCTCTTGGTATCCTTTTGTTGAAGGAGCAGCAATATTCAAATTTACACAATTCAAAATGCATGTCAGATAAATTCAACAAATATTTGTATTTACATTTGCCCCAATGTATATGTCTAGCGTTTATTGTTTCTACTAACAATTACTGTCTGATAAGGACAGCTGCCACTGATGGGGAGGGACACGCCTCTCAAAGTATGACAAGAAAACGTTATTCAAGAGTTTTGAAAAAAAACAAAACAAAACAAAAAACTAAAACTGTAATAAATGATGAAATTGCCTAATTTTAAGGAAACAAACAAAATAAAAAAATGCCTACAATGGGCTCTCTTCCATTGAGCCGTAATTAGGTTTGTGCTAGGTCGCAAACTGATAAATATGCTGTTGGATGCCTTATACCTCAATATCGGCAGCCAGGGTCCAGCTGGCAAAAATATTTTTACATCCTATAGAAGGTATTAGAAGCCGTTAAGCGATAACTTATACCAGGTTTCCAATGAAAGTGCAAACCATTAATACACTGTCGGAGGCTGTCGATATAATGAGAAAAATTACACCCAGCTCAATGGGCGTAAAAGAGGAAAAAAGGAGCTTTTTGAGGCCTATTTCCCATTGAAATGTTCAAATGTGCAAATTATGCAAGTGTTTTAATGTTGAAAAAAATTATAATATGTAATATTTATCGTTGTTCCATGTATAGGAATAGTTGCACTTATGTTCTTATGGAAATATCAATATGTATTTAAATATAAAAATATCTGCAAGCACATTTCTACAGAATTCAAACTAGACCTATTCCTAGGGCAGCAATACATATTATATATATTATTAAAGTGGAAAATATAATTATAATAAAAAAACGTATTTGCTTATAGTTAAAAAAAATGTATTAAAGTGTATCTTTGTTTTTTGTTTTTTTTTAGAGGTGATCACAGATAAGGAGCACAGATGTTAAACTTAAATTTTATAGTGTAAGATCGGGTTTCCATAGAAACTAATTGATTTTCAAGAAATCCAACATCTGATGGAAGCGTTAACATAACGTTAACTTACATCTACACAAAAAGAGCAACAGCACGCAAAGCACAAAATATTTCAATGGAAACCTGGTACTAAAATGTAGCCATAAATTACTTATAGCTGTCGGCCACTTTTTGGTAGCTTATCTTTAATGACTCAATGGAAGCGAGCTTAATTGTATTTGTTAACAAAATTAGGAGGTATTTAATGACCCCATGAACAGAGCGACTAAAGCACCTGAATGAGCAACTATCTTAATTCTATCTACCAGAAATTGTGATACAGCTCTTTAGCAGTAGAGACTGAACTGTTGTGATATTGTTTCCACAACACATTTTGTGCCCACATTGGGTAGGTAATTGGAATATTCATGCCCAATAGCCTAATGATATTGAACCATATAGACTGTATTTATAACTCTCAAATAGTAGGAAGATGGCACTGCAATGTTATGAGATTATTTGTTCAGTTATTTTGCCCACAAAGTGTTAACAACAATTGTGACAGAGAAAAAATAATCTATTGATGCTGGGGACGTTTTACTATAGGAAACTACTGTGACATATCCATTATAGTTTAAAATAGGTATAATTTAGGGTGATATTCTAAAGTGTTTGTTAGATTAAAATGATTAAAGGGACGATGGAGCTAAAATTAAACTTTATTGATTTAGATTACTAAATATCATCAGCAGTTTAGTAGTAACAGCTCCCATTAAAAGTAAAGTGAACTGAATTTAATTGCTGCCAAACTTTGGCCTAAGATTGTGTCTAGAATAAGTAGACAGGCGCAAAGATAAGGCACAATTGTGTACAAAAATATTACCAAAAAACGAATTAAAGCTTTTATATTTCACATATTAATGTAAAATATTTTATACATTAAATTAAAGTTTAAAGGGACATGAAACCCCAAATGTTTTTTTGTGTGTATATGAGATAGATCATGTGATTTTAAACAACTTTCTAATTTACTTCAATTATCTTATCTGTTTTGTTCTCTTGGTATCCTTAGTTGAAAAGGATACCGTAGGCTCAGGAGAATCAATGCATTAGTGGGAGCTAGCTGCTGATTGGTGGCTGCACATACAGTATATGTGTTCAGCTTCCAGTAGTGGAATGCTGCCCCTTCAACAAAGGATACCAAGAGAACAAAGCAAATTTGATACTAGAAGTAAATTGGAAAGTTGTTTAAAATCATATGCTCTATCTAAAAAGAAAAGAAAAGAAAAGAAAGAAAAAATTGGTTTCACGTCCCTTTAATACATCATAAAAATGGACAACAAAGATGAAAGTAAACAGTATTTTTCTTTGTTTATAAACATATGTGTAATTAATTTACATATCTTTCAAATTAACATGAATGCATATTGCTTTTTACTATCAAAATCTACAGCGTCACTTAGCGTTTCATGTAAAACACAATGGATTATTGTTACTACATGTTACTACTCATGCGCTGATAAAACGGTATGCGGAAGTAGGTAAACTGTGCGGTAAATGGAATACGGTGAGGATTTTTTGAAGTGTTAAAGGGACAGTCTAGGCCAAAATAAACTTTCATGATTCAGATAGAGCATGTCATTTTAAACAATTTTCCAATTTACTTTTATCGCCAATTTTGCTTTGTTCTCTTGGTATTCTTAGTTGAAGGTTTACCCTAGGAGGTTCATATGCTAATTTCTTAGACCTTGAAGGCCACCTCTTTTCAGAATGCATTTTAACAGTTTTCCACCACTAGAGGGTGTTAGTTCATGTGTGTCATATAGATAACACTGTGCTCGTGCACGTTAAGTTATCTGGGAGCAGGCACTGATTGGCTTAACTGCAAGTCTGTCAAAATAATTGAAATAAAGGGGCAGTTTGCAGAGGCTTAGATACAAGATAATCACAGAGGTTAAAAGTATATTAATATAACTGTGTTGGTTATGCAAAACTGGGGAATGGGTAATAAAGGGATTATCTATCTTTTAAAATGATAAAAATTCTGGTGTAGACTGTCCCTTTAATATTTATACTTTACTATTTCCAATTATCGGCAACTGTGTAAACACAGCTCATGTGTATCCAGCAGGTAAACACATAGTACATGACAGGGATGTGTTTAAAAATACAATTCTATAATGAAACTGAAGATACTAGTTTGCACTATATTATTCCTTTAAAGTAGGGTGACTATATTGCTGCTTTAAAAAGGGACACATATGAAAAATGCATATGTCAGGGTTCTTATACAAAACATTTCTTTAAACAGCCCTGACATATGTATCTTTCATATGTGTCCATTTTTAAAGCGGCAATATAATCACTCTTCTTTAAAGTCACATGAGTGTGAATATCTCTAGATTAGTATATGGATGTAATGAAATTCCACAGCACCAAGAGTTCATAGGAAAATGAAGAAATTTATTTGGGTACAAACAAATGCAACGTTTCGGGAGTCTTTATCTTAATCATGCATGATTAAGGGAAAGACTCCCGAAACGTTGCATTTGTTTGTACCCAAATAAATTTCTTCATTTTCCTATGAACTCTTGGTGCTGTGGAATTTCATTACATTGATATATAGGATAGGAAAGCTCTCATCCAAGATAATCTCATCCTAGATAATCCTGAAAATCTGGCCTGTTGGGGAGGCTATCGGACAGGTTTGAAAACCAGTGCTCAGTCTGAATCATAAAAGAAATGTTTTGGATTCTATCTGTCTTTAAACTTTTGCAGTTTGCAAAAAGATCGCACTATCAATACAGATCCGCTTTTTTTTCTTTTTGCTTTAATGCAAATTTTGCAATCCCAGAAATACAGAAGGTATTTATTTATCTGCTCTCTACTGTGAAAGTTATTTTTATGCAGAAAAAAAATAGTTCCCAGAAGATGTAAAACAACTGAAAAGAACAGTAATATAAGCAGAACAGCTGTGGATAAAAGTGGGGACGCAATGTTATAGTATTGCTGTGCTGCAACAATTCTACTAGATGAAAAAACAAACAAAAAGATATTGTTCAACAGCCAGCCAATCAAAGCCTTACGGACCAGCGTGCTACATTTTCCAGATAAGCTCCCTTTTCATAAAAAGAGAGCGCAGTGAATGAAGAATAAGTAATTTTAAGGCAAAATATTTGAGATACTGTATGCCAAAATCTCTCCACATTTATGATGAAAAAAGTAATCGTTATCCTCCAATAATGGGACAGTACAGTCTAAATTAGACATGTGCGTTTCGATTCGGAACAAATCGAAATTCGGACGCATTTGTTAAATTTGGAGATTCGGATCGATTCGAATTTCCGAATTACGGTAGTACCGAATCTACCGAATAAATCCGAATTAGTTCGGATTTATTCGTTACATTCGGATGGCCATGGATTACACTAGTATTGTACAGTTTATTAGGTTATATCACTCTGCTATGGGTTACATCTAATATACAGGACATAATACTAGTCTAATACACAGCACATCCCCCCTAACACATACCGAAATTCCGAATTTCCAAATCGAACCGAACAGAATCCAGACGTATTTATTTGAATCCGAATGAATCCGAAACGAATGTGAAACAAATTCATTCAAATTTTTCCGAATTTTTCCGAATTCGAATCGATTCAAACTGAAATTCGAAAACATCCGAATCGATCCGAACCGAATCGAAATGAATTTTTTGGCCATGCACAAGTCTAGTCTAAATTAAAGGGAAATTCCGGTAAAAATTTATATGCACATAGATTTATTACATCTTTGAATAGAAACATATTTGCTACATAAATGTATTGGCAAAAATGCCTCTAGTAAAAGTTATCACTGTTTTAGTATTAACATGTTTCTCTGCACGTGCATGTGCAGCATAACTAGATATTTTCAGTGCACAAGCATATTAAATACTGCAGCTGCTCAGAGCACCAGTGGGGCTTGTATTATGTCAGCAATTAACAAAGCATGATACTTAGGCTCTCTGAGCAAGAGCTGTGTTTACAATGCTGGTGCACGGTGCATACTTAAATACACGTTTGAAACAGCTATAGCTTTTATTAGAAGCATTTTTGCTAATACATGTATATTACAGTGTTTGCAATTATGTATAACATTACTATAAACATTGTTGCAAACACATGCCATAGAATACTAAAGGCACGTGCATGCTCCTAAGCTCATACCAACCTACCAACAAAAGATACCAAGAGATAAAAACAAATTAAATAAATTGGAAAATTGTTTAAAATTGAAAGCCCTGTGCATCATGAATGTTTAATTTTGACTTTAGTGTTAAAGGAACATTATACACTTTCAGATTGCAATATAAAGGGCTAGATTACAAGTGGAGCACAAAAAAGCAAGCAGTTTGGAGCCTTGATACTATTAGCACTAAATCTATACTGATTCAATTGTTTCGCTCAAATTATAAGAAGTTGGTTATTTATTTAATTATTTATAATTTTGTATTATTCATTGTAAACAAAGTTGTTGCATTGGCACAATGTGTAGCAAAGGCACAAAACTATTAACCCCAACACCTCCACTACCTCCAACCTCCAATATCCCTAACAAAAATAACCCTCTACACTATTAACCCCTAAACTGCCACTACCCCCAAATGAAACACCCCCGCACTATTAACCTCTAAACCACCACTACCCCCAATGCAAATAACTCCACCTATTCTATCAAAACAGTCACTACCCCAGCACAAATAACAACCGTAACCTATTAACCCCTAGACTGCCACTACCTCCAACACAAATACCTCCATGCACTATTAACCCCTAAACCTCCAGTATCCCCTATGCCTTTCCCTAACCCTAGCCATGACCTTGAACGCTAACTTCTTACGCTAGCCCTAATCCTAGCCACAACCATAACCCTAACCCAAACACAAGTCATGATCCTAACGCTAATCCTATCCCTGACACAAGTTTTAAACCTAACCATAACCTTTAATTTAATGCTAGTCCCAGGCTTAAAGGGACAGTATACACTAATTTTCATATAACTGCATGTAATAGACACTACTATAAAGAAGAATATGCACAGATACTGATATAAAAATCCAATATAAAACTGTTTAAAAACTTACATTGGAAGCTCCCAGTTTAACACTGTTGATGAGGCTAGGCTGGGACACCCAATGAAATGTGCTGATAAAGCAGGAAGAGCAGACACTCCCCCCTCCCCTGCATATGAGAAGACCCATTACACAAACAGGAGGAAGCAGGAGCCTGTAGACATCAGTATACATCTAAAACTTTGGGGCTTGGTTAGGAGTCTGAAAATCAGCACAATGCTATTCGAAAATAAGTAAAACTATACATTGTTACAAAAACACCCCAGATGGGCTGTATAAATAGATCATCTACAAAACATTTATGCAAAGAAAAATCTAGTGTACAATGTCCCTTTAAAAAAAAGGGGTCCGGCAGGTTAAACAGAATTTGCTTTTTTCCTATTGGCTGATTTAAAAAAAAAAAAACTGGGGGAAACTGGCAGTCAAAGATCAGTGTGCTGCGGGGACAGCATGAAGGGAACTGAAGAAGAAGAAGAGGAGGAGCCGCCACCAAGGACAGCTACAGAGGACCTAACACAGGGAATCCACCGTGCTGTAGAGCCGCCGCCGCCAGACCCCCCCCCCCCCTCTGTTTATGGATTACGTTGGATCAAGAAAAGAAGAAGACCCCTATTTTGCCATTTGGATTATGTCGGATCAAGAAAAGAAGAGAAGTCTTGGTGAGTAATAAAGAGGTTTAGGGGTTAAGTAGTGTAAGGGTCTATTGTGGTGAGGGAAGTGGCGGTTTAGGGGTTAATAGAGTAGGGGGTTTATTGTGATGGGGGTTGTGCTTAAATAGTGCAGGGGTTAAACAGAGCCGGATTCACAACCCAGGTGCCTGTAGGCACCAAAATCTGAAGTGCTCCCTGCTCACAGCTGTGCCGGCAACCTAAACTATGATGGCCGCCAGCAGTGAAATAACTGCACCGCGCGTGTGCAGCATGAACTTTGATAAGGCCTTCACAAGCATTGCACATACACGGGGGAAGTTGGATGCTGCGCATGCATAATACTCGCAGCAAAATTAAAAAGATGGCTGCAGTTCTTAGGCAGTACTGTTATTTCATTACCAGTTAAGGTCGTCGACTGACTGTTATTTATAATAGGCAGCGACAGGCACCCTTTTATGGATGGCACCTGAAGGCACATGCCTACTCTGCCTTATTATAAATGTGGCCCATGGCCATGGGTTAAATTGTGTAGATAGGGGGTCTATTATAGTATTTAAAAGGCATTTCATTCATTTGTTAATGAAATTTGTACAAAACGAATGAAAGTCGGACTACTGAAAAGAGTTTAACAGTTCAGAACAAATGATTTATCCAAACCGAAAATTTGTCCGATGCACGTCTACCTTCTACGCTTGTATTTAATACAAAAACCTTATCTTCTCTAATACCCCTATGTAGACTTTATTATTTTACTGTAAGCAGGTAGTTTGTTGAGCTTAGGAACAGATAATGAAATGCAATACAGTTATAACATTTATACATTTTTTATCTGCTTACCAGCTTATTAGGACAGCTCAGTTTAATAAGATTGGGTTCTGTATACTAAATCAGGGCATCTTAATGGGGGGCTGCATTTCATCACTGTGGTCCTTGCAGGGAAATGGTTAATCCCTCCCTTGTGTCCATCCCCCGCATACCCCTAGGGACCTGTCCTGTTACTGGACGTTCTGCCAGAGGCAAAATTAATTGCAGTGGAATGTTTGGCTCCCTCATTAGTGCAGCCTTTGGGAATCTTGCAGCTTCAAGTCTAGAGACATTTCTTCTGTCTAAGTTAGCTGGTGCCTATAAGACACAGGTGCTGCGCAGTATAATGATAATAAGTATCTAACCACTTATAATGAGTATGCTGCATTGCATAATGATACTGATTATCATTTATACAATCACGAATAGGTAACATTTTATAATGACAAATAGATACAAACAGATAAAGATCATGCACCAAGTGAAAATGAATATCTGAACAGGAGCTAACAAGCTGATTGTATCTCTATACAGCTATAATGATGTTGTCACAATGCATATTGGTGAATATCCATAGTTGGGCAATAAATACACAGCTGTTTATAATGAAATGATCAATTTTGTTCTATAAACTGGTTAACCGTTTTTTCTATACTTATAGGAAGATTTTGAATGAAAAGTAAAGTGTTTGCTGTTTAAATGAGCACAAACTTAAAGGGACATGAAACCCAAAATGTTACTTTCGGAATTCAGATAGATAATACAAGTTTAAACAACTTTCCAATTTATTTATATTATTTAAAGGGACACTGAACCCAATTTTTTTCTTTTGTGATTCAGATAGAGCATGCAATTTTAAGCAACTTTCTAATTTACTCCTATTATCAAATTTTCTTCATTCTCTTGGTATCTTTATTTGAAATGCAAGAATGTAAGTTTAGATGCCGGCCCATTTTTGGTGAATAACCTGGGTTGTCCTTGCTGATTGGTGGATAAATTAATTCACCAATTAAAAAGTGCTCTACAGAGTTCTGAACCAAAAAAGAAGCTTAGATGCCTTCTTTTTCAAATAAAGATATCAAGTGAACGAAGAAAAATTGATAATAGGAGTAAATTAGAAAGTTACTTAAAATTGCATGCTCTATCTGAATCACGAAAGAAAAAAATTTGGGTTCAGTGTCCCTTTAATTTGCTTCCTTCTCTGTTATGCTTTGCTGAAAGGTTTGTCTAGGCAAGTTCAGGAGCAGCAAATAACCTAAGTTCTAGCTGCTGATTGGAGGTTGCATATACAGTATATGCCGAATGCCACTTGCTTACCCATGTTTTCAGTTAGAAATGAGTAGTGCATTGCTGCTATTTCCACAAATGATACCAAGAGAATGAAACAAATTAGATAATAGACGTAAATTAGAAAGTTGTTTAAGATTGTATTCTCTATCTGAATCTTGAATGAACATTTTTGCGTTTCATGTCCCTTAATGATGAATACTGTAGTACTCAATTTCATTGGTTTATATTAGCAACTCCCATAGGTGGATATATTTATTGACAGGGGCAAGTCTTTAAAAACTGAGCTGTATTAAAAAACAGGAACAGCAAAACAAAATGTATGAAATATGCACAATATTCATTTAAAGGGACAGTCTACTCCAAAATTGTTAATGTTTATAAAGATAGATAATGCCTTTACTACCCATTCTCCGGTTTTGCACAACCAACATTGTTATATTAATATACTTTATAACCATTAAACCTCTAATATTCTGCCTGTTTCTAAGCCCCTGCAGCCCGTCTTTATCTTAGGGCATTTTTATAACTTTTCACAGCAAGACAACGCTCGTTCATGTGTGCCATATAGATAAACATAGTGCTCACTCTCAGGGCCGCCACTAGAAATTTTGGGGCCCCTGACCAAAGCACAAACCAAAGCACAAAGACATAAACACAGAAACCCACAGAAACACTCACAGGAGGGAACATTTATACACCTTGCATCCCCTAAATCAACAGTGTGTGTAACATGCATGATAAAAAAATGCAGAAATTAAGAGATCACTTTTTAAAGAATCATAATTGTAATTGTGCGAACAAAAATAATTCTGTGAATTCAAAATGAACATTAACGATCTGGGTAGATTGCTAGATGAAGAAAAGTACTTTTAAAAGCTTGACATATGTTTGTTTGTTTTTCCCCCATTTTCCCCAACCAAACCACCACTTCAAATATAGTGTACAAATTTTCCCATCTGTCAGCTGTACTTATGGATTTTGAAAATGCTGTACTCTATATGGTCTTGGTGGAACCATAAGCTGTGGTACTCATATCCTATCTAAGCTAATTTCATTTATAACTCTTCATTCCATATTCTATATTTTATAAATACACATCATAAACTTAAAGAAATAATGATTTGGAGATAGATTTATTATTTTATTTTATATCTAAATGTATTATCTATGAAGAACATATTTAATGTGTAATTCTTCTTTGAAATAGTATATTTTAGTCTAATCATGATTTTATAACTCCATACTCATACCATTAGATCTGGTTAAATGCAGGATTTAGGCTTGTTGGTATGTATTTCAAAATTAAGTCAGCTGTAGTGTAAACTGAACAGTTTTAAGTTAACCTCTCATTTTAAACACTGAGCAATCTTAGTCTGAGAGTATAACATTTTATGCAGATGTAAAAATCTTATATAAAATGCCTCCTTGCATCTGGAAAGTCCTTGCATAAAGGGGCAGTACACTGGAATGTAATATATATATATATATATATATATATATATATATATATATATATATATATATATATAATAAAAAAATGCATATCTGCCAAAAGGGCACTTACCATTTGTGTATTGAGGAGGAAGCATTTCTGCATGGTTTTAAATATAGAATTTCTACAGCATTGTCAAATAATCATAAATACACTGCTGCTAAAAAAATGTGTTTTTATGGACCCCTGCCCCCACCATACAACTACTACCACACTGAAGTTACAATCCAAAATTGCACAAAGAAATAAAAAACATTTGCTAAGTCCTACCTCCTCTGCAAATGAAAGTGATCTGCCATCTTACCCAGGCACACACTGTACAAAGTGCCAAATCTGTCTCACACTGTGCATAGTGGCTTCTTGCACACTCAGAAATCCTCTCAAATGCTAATACTTTACTCCTTGTAATAACATTTCCCATGCTCAATTAGCACTCTGCTGTAGTACCCACTGGTGGATACCAAAATTAATTTTTTTTCTCTTAGTTCTTGCCTCATGGGGCCCCCCTGGCCCATTGGGCCCCTGACAGGAGTCACCTCTGTCACCCCCTGATGGCGGCCCTGCTCACTCTTGTAGAGTTATTCACGAGTCAGCACTAATAAGCTAAAATGCAAGTCTGTAAATAGCACTGATATAAGAGGCAGTCTGTAGATTCTTAGATACAAGGTAATCCAGAGGCATAACTAGAAACCACAGGGCCCAGGTGCAAGAATCTAAGAAGGCCACCCCCCCCCCAAAAAAAGGTGACTTTGATACATTTTTTTTTTTAACATTAAACACAGAAAAAAAAGTGAATCAGATTACGTCTGCAAAAGGTGGTACCCTGTGCCCACATTCTGTGAGATGGTCTGACCCCCTATTACTGTATATAGTGACATTGTTTAACCCACAAGTACTGTAAATAGTGAGTCAGTGACACAGTCTGTAATAGATATGTGCACGGCTAAAAAATTCGGTTCGTTTTCGGTTCGGATCGATTCGGACTTTTCAAATTTTGTTTCGGATCGAATCGGATTCGGCAAAATTTTAATAAATTCGTTTCGGATTTATTCGGATCCGAATAAATTTGTTTCGGATTTATTCGGATTCGGCTGAATTCGGTTCTATTCCGTTCCGAAATTCGGTATGTTTTTAGTACACTAACACCCATTTAGTACACTAAGTCACTAACACCCATAAACTACCTATGAATCACTAAACCGAGGCCCCCCCACATCGCAAACCCTATAATAACATTATTTAACCCCTAATCTGCCGATCGGATATCGCCGCAACCTACATTATAGCTATTAACCCCTAATCTGCTGTCCCTAACACCGCCGACCCCTACATTATAGTTATTAACCCCTAATCTGCCCCCCCCAACGTCGCCGCAATCTAACTACAAGTATTAACCCCTAATCTGCCGACCCGATATCGCCGCCGCCTACATTATAGCTATTAACCCCTAATCTGCTGTCCCTAACACCGCCGACCCCTACATTATAGTTATTAACCCCTAATCTGCCCCCCCAACGTCGCCGCAATCTAACTACAAGTATTAACCCCTAATCTGCCGACCCGATATCGCCGCCGCCTACATTATAGCTATTAACCCCTAATCTGGTGTCCCTAACACCGCCGACCCCTACATTATAGTTATTAACCCCTAATCTGCCCCCCCCAATGTCGCCGCAATCTAACTACAAGTATTAACCCCTAATCTGCCGACCCGATATCGCCGCCGCCTACATTATAGCTATTAACCCCTAATCTGGTGTCCCTAACACCGCCGACCCCTACATTATAGTTATTAACCCCTAATCTGCCCCCCCCAACGTCGCCGCAATCTAACTACAAGTATTAACCCCTAATCTGCCGACCGCAAATCGCCGCAACTATAATAAATGTATTAACCCCTAAACCGCCGCACTCCCGCCTCGCAAACACTATAATACATTTTATTAACCCCTAATCTGCCCTCCCTAACATCGCCGCCACCTACCTACAATTATTAACCCCTAATCTCCCGCTCCCAACGTCGCCGCTACTATAATAAGGTTATTAACCCCTAAACCTAAGTCTAACCCTAACACTAACACCCCCCTAACTTAAATATAATTTAAATAAAACGAAATAAGTTTACTATAGTTAAATAAATGAATCCTATTTAAAACTAAAGACTTACCTGTAAAATAAACCCTAAGATAGCTGCAATATAACTAACAGTTACATTGTAGCTATTTTAGGATTTATTTTTATTTTACAGGCAAGTTTGTATTTATTTTAACTAGGTACAATAGTTATTAAATAGTTAATAACTATTTAATAACTACCTAGCTAAAATAAATACAAATTTACCTGTAAAATAAATCCTAACCTAAGTTACAATTACACCTAACACTACACTATCATTAAATTAACTAAATAAATGAATCATATTTAAAACAAAATACTTACCTGTAAAATAAACCCTAAGATAGCTGCAATATAACTAATAGTTACATTGTAGCTATTTTAGCATTTATATTTATTTTACAGGCAACTTTGTATTTATTTTAACTAGGTACAAAAGCTATTAAATAGTTATTGACTAATTAATAGCTACCTAGTTAAAATAATTACAAAATTACCTGTAAAATAAATCCTAACCTAAGTTACAATTAAACCTAACACTACACTGTCATTAAATAAATTAACTACAAGTACCTACAATTATCTACAATTAAATAAACTAAAGTACAAAAACCCCCCACTAAATTACAAAAAAAAACAAACACTAAATTACAAAAAATAAAAAAATATTACAAGAATTTTAAACTAATTACACCTAATCTAAGCCCCCTAATAAAATAACAAAGCCCCCCAAAATAAAAAAAAATGCCCTACCCTATACTAAATTACAAAAGTTAACAGCTCTATTACCTTACCAGCCCTGAACAGGGCCCTTTGCGGGGCATGCCCCAAAGAAAACAGCTCTTTTGCCTGTAAAAAAACAACACAATCCCCCCCCCCACATTACAACCCACCACCCACATACCCCTACTCTAACCCAAACCCCCCTTAAATAAACCTAACACTACCCCCCTGAAGATCTCCCTACCTTGAGTCGTGTTCACCCAGCCGGGCCGAAGTCTTCATCCGATGGGGCAGAAGAGGACATCCAGACCGGCAGAAGTCTTCATCCAAGCGGGGCAAGAAGAGGTCTTCCATCCATCATACAAGTACCAAAATACAAACAAACACTAAATTACCAAAAATAATAAAATATTACAATAATTTTAAACTAATTACACCTAATCTAAGCCCCCGACTAGCTATTAATATAGCTTCAATATAACTAATAGTTACATTGTAGCTATTTTAGGATTTATATTTATTTTACAGGCAACTTTGTATTTATTTTAACTAGGTACAATAGTTATTAAATAGTTAATAACTATTTAATAACTACCTAGCTAAAATAAATACAAATTTACCTGTAAAATAAATCATAACCTAAGTTACAATTACACCTAACACTACACTATCATTAAATTAACTAAATAAATGAATCCTATATAAAACTAAAGACTTACCTGTAAAATAAACCCTAATATAGCTGCAATATAACTAATAGTTACATTGTAGCTATTTTAGCATTTATATTTATTGTACAGGCAACTTTGTATTTATTTTAACTAGGTTCAATAGCTATTAAATAGATATTGACTATTTAATAGCTACCTAGTTAAAATAATTACAAAATTACCTGTAAAATAAATCCTAACCTAAGTTACAATTAAACCTAACACTACACTATCATTAAATAAATTAACTACAAGTACCTACAATTAAATACAATTAAAAAAACTAAACTAAAGTACAAAAACCCCCCCACTAAATTACAAAAAATAAAAAAATATTACAAGAATTTTAAACTAATTACACCTAATCTAATCCCCCTAATAAAATAACAAAGCCCCCCAAAATAAAAAAAAATGCCCTACCCTATACTAAATTACAAAAGTTAACAGCTCTATTACCTTACCAGCCCTGAACAGGGCCTTTTGCGGGGCATGCCCCAAAGAAAACAGCTCTTTTGCCTGTTAAAAAAAAACACAATACCCCCCCCCACATTACAACCCACCACCCACATACCCCTACTCTAACCCAAACCCCCCTTAAATAAACCTAACACTACCCCCCTGAAGATCTCCCTACCTTGAGTCGTGTTCACCCAGCCGGGCCGAAGTCTTCATCCGATGGGGCAGAAGAGGACATCCAGACCGGCAGAAGTCTTCATCCAAGCGGGACAAGAAGAGGTCTTCCATCCATCAGAAAAGTACAAAAAAATAAACAAACACTAAATTAGCAAGAATAATAAAATATTACAATAATTTTAAACTAATTACACCTAATCTAAGCCCCCTACTAGCTATTAATATAGCTACAATATAACTAATAGTTACATTGTAGCTATTTTAGGATTTATATTTATTTTACAGGCAACTTTGTATTTATTTTAACTAGGTACAATAGCTATTAAATAGTTAATAACTATTTAATAACTACCTAGCTAAAATAAATACAAATTTACCTGTAAAATAAACCCTAACCTAAGTTACAATTACACCTAACACTACACTGTCATTAAATTAACTAAATAAATTAATCCTATATAAAACTAAATACTTACCTGTAAAATAAACCCTAATATAGCTACAATATAACTAATAGTTACATTGTAGCTATTTTAGCATTTATATTTATTTTACAGGCAACTTTGTATTTATTTTAACTAGGTACAATAGCTATTAAATAGATATTTACTGTTTAATAGCTACCTAGTTAAAATAATTACAAAATTACCTGTAAAATAAATCCTAACCTAAGTTACAATTAAAACTAACACTACACTATCATTAAATAAATTAACTACAAGTACCTACAATTAAATACAATGAAATAAACTAAACTAAAGTAAAAAACAAACAAACACTAAATTACAAAAAATTAAAAAAAATTACAAGAATTTTAAACTGATTACACCTAATCTAAGCCCCCTAATAAAATAACAAAGCCCCCCAAAATAAAAAAAATGCCCTACCCTATACTAAATTACAAAAGTAATCAGCTCTATTACCTTACCAGCCCTGAACAGGGCCTTTTGCGGGGCATGCCCCAAAGAAAACAGCTCTTTTGCCTGTAAAAAAAAACACAATACCCCCCCCCCATATTACAACCCACCACCCACATACCCCTACTCTAACCCAAACCCCCCTTAAATAAACCTAACACTACCCCCCTAAAGATCTCTCTACCGTGTCTTCACCCAGCGGGCCGAAGTCTTCATCCGATCGGGCAGAAGAGGACATCCAGACCGGCAGAAGTCTTCATCCAAGCGGGGCAAGAAGAGGTCTTCCATCCATCAGAAGTCTTGATCCAGGCGGCATCTTCTCTGTTCATCCATCCGGAGCGGAGCGGCAGCATCCTGAAGACATCCCACGCAGAGCATCCTCTTCTTTCTTGATCCGACGACTAGGTGACTGTACCTTTAAGTGACGTCATCCAAGATGGCGTCCCTTGAATTCCGATTGGCTGATAGGATTCTATCAGCCAATCGGAATTAAGGTAGGAAAAATCTGATTGGCTGATTCAATCAGCCAATCAGATTCAAGTTCAATCCGATTGGCTGATCCAATCAGCCAATCAGATTGAGCTCGCATTCTATTGGCTGATCGGAACAGCCAATAGAATGCGAGCTCAATCTGATTGGCTGATTGGATCAGCCAATCGGATTGAACTTGAATCTGATTGGCTGATTGAATCAGCCAATCAGATTTTTCCTACCTTAATTCCGATTGGCTGATAGAATCCTATCAGCCAATCGGAATTCAAGGGACGCCATCTTGGATGACGTCACTTAAAGGTACAGTCACCTAGTCGTCGGATCAAGAAAGAAGAGGATGCTCTGCGTGGGATGTCTTCAGGATGCTGCCGCTCCGCTCCGGATGGATGAACAGAGAAGATGCCGCCTGGATCAAGACTTCTGATGGATGGAAGACCTCTTCTTGCCCCGCTTGGATGAAGACTTCTGCCGGTCTGGATGTCCTCTTCTGCCCGATCGGATGAAGACCTCGGCCCGCTGGGTGAAGACACGGTAGAGAGATCTTCAGGGGGGTAGTGTTAGGTTTATTTAAGGGGGGTTTGGGTTAGAGTAGGGGTATGTGGGTGATGGGTTGTAATGTGGGGGGGGGTATTGTGTTTTTTTTTACAGGCAAAAGAGCTGTTTTCTTTGGGGCATGCCCCGCAAAAGGCCCTGTTCAGGGCTGGTAAGGTAATAGAGCTGATTACTTTTGTAATTTAGTATAGGGTAGGGCATTTTTTTATTTTGGGGGGCTTTGTTATTTTATTAGGGGGCTTAGATTAGGTGTAATTAGTTTAAAATTCTTGTAATTTTTTTTATTTTTTGTAATTTAGTGTTTGTTTGTTTTTTACTTTAGTTTAGTTTATTTCATTGTATTTAATTGTAGGTACTTGTAGTTAATTTATTTAATGATAGTGTAGTGTTAGTTTTAATTGTAACTTAGGTTAGGATTTATTTTACAGGTAATTTTGTAATTATTTTAACTAGGTAGCTATTAAACAGTAAATATCTATTTAATAGCTATTGTACCTAGTTAAAATAAATACAAAGTTGCCTGTAAAATAAATATAAATGCTAAAGCAGCTACAATGTAACTATTAGTTATATTGTAGCTATATTAGGGTTTATTTTACAGGTAAGTCTTTAGTTTTATATAGGATTAATTTATTTAGTTAATTTAATGACAGTGTAGTGTTAGGTGTAATTGTAACTTAGGTTAGGGTTTATTTTACAGGTAAATTTGTATTTATTTTAGCTAGGTAGTTATTAAATAGTTATTAACTATTTAATAGCTATTGTACCTAGTTAAAATAAATACAAAGTTGCCTGTAAAATAAATATAAATCCTAAAATAGCTACAATGTAACTATTAGTTATATTGTAGCTATATTAATAGCTAGTAGGGGGCTTAGATTAGGTGTAATTAGTTTAAAATTATTGTAATATTTTATTATTTTTGCTAATTTAGTGTTTGTTTGTTTTTTTGTACTTTTCTGATGGATGGAAGACCTCTTCTTGCCCCGCTTGGATGAAGACTTCTGCCGGTCTGGATGTCCTCTTCTGCCCCATCGGATGAAGACTTCGGCCCGGCTGGGTGAACACGACACAAGGTAGGGAGATCTTCAGGGGGGTAGTGTTAGGTTTATTTAAGGGGGGTTTGGGTTAGAGTAGGGGTATGTGGGTGGTGGGTTGTAATGTGGGGGGGGGATTGTGTTTTTTTTTTACAGGCAAAAGAGCTGTTTTCTTTGGGGCATGCCCCGCAAAGGGCCCTGTTCAGGGCTGGTAAGGTAATAGAGCTGTTAACTTTTGTAATTTAGTATAGGTTAGGGCATTTTTTTTATTTTGGGGGGCTTTGTTATTTTATTAGGGGGCTTAGATTAGGTGTAATTAGTTTAAAATTCTTGTAATATTTTTTTATTTTTTGTAATTTAGTGGGGGGGGGGTTTGTACTTTAGTTTAGTTTTTTTAATTGTATTTAATTGTAGGTACTTGTAGTTAATTTATTTAATGATAGTGTAGTGTTAGGTTTAATTGTAACTTAGGTTAGGATTTATTTTACAGGTAATTTTGTAATTATTTTAACTAGGTAGCTATTAAATAGTCAATATCTATTTAATAGCTATTGAACCTAGTTAAAATGAATACAAAGTTGCCTGTACAATAAATATAAATGCTAAAATAGCTACAATGTAACTATTAGTTATATTGCAGCTATATTAGGGTTTATTTTACAGGTAAGTCTTTAGTTTTATATAGGATTCATTTATTTAGTTAATTTAATGATAGTGTAGTGTTAGGTGTAATTGTAACTTAGGTTATGATTTATTTTACAGGTAAATTTGTATTTATTTTAGCTAGGTAGTTATTAAATAGTTATTAACTATTTAATAACTATTGTACCTAGTTAAAATAAATACAAAGTTGCCTGTAAAATACATATAAATCCTAAAATAGCTACAATGTAACTATTAGTTATATTGAAGCTATATTAATAGCTAGTAGGGGGCTTAGATTAGGTGTAATTAGTTTAAAATTATTGTAATATTTTATTATTTTTGGTAATTTAGTGTTTGTTTGTATTTTGGTACTTGTATGATGGATGGAAGACCTCTTCTTGCCCCGCTTGGATGAAGACTTCTGCCGGTCTGGATGTCCTCTTCTGCCCCATCGGATGAAGACTTCGGCCCGGCTGGGTGAACACGACTCAAGGTAGGGAGATCTTCAGGGGGGTAGTGTTAGGTTTATTTAAGGGGGGTTTGGGTTAGAGTAGGGGTATGTGGGTGGTGGGTTGTAATGTGGGGGGGGGGATTGTGTTTTTTTTTTACAGGCAAAAGAGCTGTTTTCTTTGGGGCATGCCCCGCAAAGGGCCCTGTTCAGGGCTGGTAAGGTAATAGAGCTGTTAACTTTTGTAATTTAGTATAGGGTAGGGCATTTTTTTTTATTTTGGGGGGCTTTGTTATTTTATTAGGGGGCTTAGATTAGGTGTAATTAGTTTAAAATTATTGTAATATTTTTTTATTTTTTGTAATTTAGTGGTTTTTTATTTTTTGTAATTTAGTGGGGGGGGGTTTTGTACTTTAGTTTATTTAATTGTAGATAATTGTAGGTACTTGTAGTTAATTTATTTAATGATAGTGTAGTGTTAGGTTTTATTGTAACTTAGGTTAGGATTTATTTTACAGGTAATTTTGTAATTATTTTAACTAGGTAGCTATTAATTAGTCAATAACTATTTAATAGCTATTGTACCTAGTTAAAATAAATACAAAGTTGCCTGTAAAATAAATATAAACCCTAACATAGCTACAATGTAACTATTAGTTATATTGCAGCTATCTTAGGGTTTATTTTACAGGTAAGTATTTAGTTTTAAATATGATTCATTTATTTAGTTAATTTAATGATAGTGTAGTGTTAGGTGTAATTGTAACTTAGGTTAGGATTTATTTTACAGGTAAATTTGTATTTATTTTAGCTAGGTAGTTATTAAATAGTTATTAACTATTTAATAACTATTGTACCTAGATAAAATAAATACAAAGTTGCCTGTAAAATAAAAATAAATCCTAAAATAGCTACAATGTAACTATTAGTTATATTGTAGCTATATTAGGGTTTATTTTACAGGTAAGTCTTTAGTTTTAAATAGGATTCATTTATTTAACTATAGTAAATTTATTTCGTTTTATTTAAATTATATTTAAGTTAGGGGGGTGTTAGTGTTAGGGTTAGACTTAGGTTTAGGGGTTAATAACCTTATTATAGTAGCGGCGACATTGGGGGCGGGAGATTAGGGGTTAATAATTGTAGGTAGGTGGCGGCGATGTTAGGGAGGGCAGATTAGGGGTTAATAAAATGTATTATAGTGTTTGCGAGGCGGGAGTGCGGCGGTTTAGGGGTTAATACATTTATTATAGTTGCGGCGATTTGCGGTCGGCAGATTAGGGGTTAATACTTGTAGTTAGATTGCGGCGACGTTGGGGGGGGCAGATTAGGGGTTAATAACTATAATGTAGGGGTCGGCGGTGTTAGGGACAGCAGATTAGGGGTTAATAGCTATAATGTAGGCGGCGGCGATATCGGGTCGGCAGATTAGGGGTTAATACTTGTAGTTAGATTGCAGCGACGTTGGGGGGGGCAGATTAGGGGTTAATAACTATAATGTAGGGGTCGGCGGTGTTAGGGACAGCAGATTAGGGGTTAATAGCTATAATGTAGGTGGCGGCGATATCGGGTCGGCAGATTAGGGGTTAATACTTGTAGTTAGATTGCGGCGACGTTGGGGGGGCAGATTAGAGGTTAATAACTATAATGTAGGGGTCGGCGGTGTTAGGGACAGCAGATTAGGGGTTAATAGTTATAATGTAGGTGGCGGCGATATTCGGTCGGCAGATTAGGGGTTAATAAAATAATGCAGGTGTCAGCGATAGCGGAGGCAGCAGATTAGGGGTTAATAAGTGTTAGATTAGGGGTGTTTAGAGACTCGGGGTACATGTTAGGGTGTTAGGTGCAGACTTAGTGTTTCCCCATAGGAAACAATGGGGCTGCGGTGTTAGGTTTTTTTTCAGCCGAAACTCCCATTGTTTCCTATGGGGAAATGCCGAATTTTACCGAGCTAATTCGGATTTATTCGGAGATACGGCAGCTATTTCGGATTCATTCGGTAGATTCGGAAGTATTTTAATTCGGAAATCCGAATCGATCCGAATCTCCGAATTTACCGAATTTACCGAATTTCCGAATTAATCCGAAACGAACCGCACATGTCTAGTCTGTAATCTGCCGGTGAGATGGCTGGCCTGACCCTACCCACCCCAGTACTTTATAAAGTGACCACAGTAGTCTGTGAAATGGTCCAGCCCCCATGTACTGTATATAGTGGTACTGTATAGTGACACTGTTTACCCTCTCCCCCCCATGCTGTAGTAACAAGGTCTATAATTTGTTGGTTCCACAAACATACACACACATACTTACAGGCATAAATACATACACAGTCACATACATACATACACACATACACACTCACACACATACATACATATACACACATACATACATACATACACACACACACACACATACATGCATAAATACACACACAGTCACATACATACATACACACTCACACACATACATGCATATACACACATACATACATACACACACATACATACATACATACACACACACACACACATACATGCATAAATACACACACAGTCACATACATATATACACACACACACATGCATAAATACACACACAGTCAAATACATACACACACACACACAATCACATACGTGCAGAAATACACACACAGTCACTTACATACACACATGCATGCATAAATACAATCCAACTCCACACACACACTCCTGCGCTGTTCACCACCAAAGCTGGATTAATTCTTTTAGAGGAGAATCCAGACTACTCTTATTATATACGGTCCATAGGCATGTATAAATGTATACCTTTAGTTGTAGATTTAACTACAGTCCTCCAATATTACACTTCTCACCCCACAGCAGCCTACTTCCAAGAAACAAATAGGTGTCACTTACTATGGGTGAAAGTTCATCCACGCTGATTCTTCTCCGTGCAGGCATACAGATCCACCGTCTTACTCTTGGGCCCAGCTCTCCCAGCTCTGCATAGAGTACATCCGGTCCTCCGGTAATAGAATCAGTACTCGATGCTCGGGTCCCCAGTACAGATCATGTAACCTAACGAAGGTGCCCTATGGGTGTCCTTAATGTGAACTGGCATCCAATCTCCAAAAAATACCCAGACCGGCACCAACCCGTTAGATAAAAGGAGCAACTTTATTGAGAAAAGTTAAAAATATGTCGAGACACACCAGGAAAACAACAATTGAACATACCAAACAGCTACAAAGTGTTTAAAAGATGGAACGGCTACAACCTAGGCCCGATGACGTCACTGACGCGTTTCAGGTGTAAACCCGTAGTCATAGTTACCGCCATGGGGTCTAGCTTCCTTTAAATAGAAACAAAAACAGGTGTGTGCCGTTAGATGGGATTTAGCATACCTTAGAGCTTCTTTTAACACTTAATGGTCACTGGTTTAAAAATTCTACTAAAGCACAGCACTCAATAAAAGTTAACAAACTTACTTCTATAATACTTATCATACTGTAATAGTATTCTAATCATATTAGAGCAGTGCATAAGAAGTATACCAATCATATCTGTGTTTAGATTAAATTGTGCTTAAACAAAAAAGGTTACATACATAACTTGTTTTAGAATATACACACCGTAATATGAATCAGCAATGTGTAAATGTATCAGAATATACAAAGGAAATTCGGAAACTTTCTTAAACTAAATCTATAATCACCTGGAGAGATACAATGCTGAATAATCTGAGCTACTCTTATAGCTGTAAAAAAGCCCAACATATGCTTTATCCTTTTATCCTGTAATGTTCCATAAGCACATAGCAGTTTATTGATCAGATGTATATTCTTTATACGGTATTAGAGACTTTAGATATGAATGTATCATTGACTTATAAATGTAAAAAACTGATTTACCTTTATTTGCCTAAAAATGATTTTATCTCGCTAAATTCCAAATAGAATTACTGGCAAATATTGCGAAGTTTATTTATGTAATGTGTTATTTTAATACACCTATGACATATAATTTGGATTCTAAACATATTTATTGAACCCAGGGAAAAATCTCCAACTCAACTGCAATAAGCAACAATTTGTAATTACATTCAACTTCCTAGGTTGGAGTAGTTAAAATGCTGGCCAAATTTTGGCTAAATTTTATTTCTCTTGTTAAGTGTATCCAGTCCACGGATCATCCATTACTTGTGGGATATTCTCCTTCCCAACAGGAAGTTGCAAGAGGATCACCCACAGCAGAGCTGCTACATAGCTCCTCCCCTCACTGCCATATCCAGTCATTCTCTTGCAACTCTCAACAAAGATGGACGTAGTAAGAGGAGAGTGGTGTATTATAGTTAGTTTTTTAACTTCAATCAAAAGTTTGTTATTTTTAAATGGTACCGGAGTGTACTGTTTATCTCAGGCAGTATTTAGAAGAAGAATCTGCCTGCATTTTCTATGATCTTAGCAGAAGTAACTAAGATCCATGGCTGTTCTCACATATTCTGAGGAGTGAGGTAACTTCAGAGGGGAATGGCGTGCAGGTTTTCCTGCAATAAGGTATGTGCAGTTAATATTTTTCTAGGGATGGAATTTGCTAGAAAATGCTGCTGATACCGGATTAATGTAAGTAAAGCCTTAAATGCAGTGATAGCGACTGGTATCAGGCTTATTAATAGAGATACATACTCTTATAAAAGTGTAATATAAAACGTTTGCTGGCATGTTTAATCGTTTTTATATATGTTTGGTGACAAAACTTATTGGGGCCTAGTTTTTTTCCACATGGCTGGTTTGATTTTTGCCTAGAAACAGAGGCTTTCCACTGTTGCAATATGAGTGGGAAGGGCCTATTTTAGTGCTTTTCTGTGCAGCTAAAAATACTGACAGAGACATTCAGCTTCCCTCTGCATGATACAGGGCATCTCTGAAGGGCTCAAAAGGCTTCAAAGTCGTGTTTGAGGAGGGTAACAATCACAGTAGACAGTGGCAGTTGTTGTGACTGTGTTTAAAAAACAAAACAAAAAAAAACAAAACATTTTTGTCATTTATTATTCTGTTTTTGTTATTATGGGGTTAATCATCCATTTGCAAGTGGGTGCAATGCTCTGCTGACTTGTTACATACACTGTAAAAATTTTGTTAGTGTAACTGCCTTTTTTCACTGTTATTTCAAATTTTGTAAAAATTTGTTTCTCTTAAGGGCACAGTAACGTTTTTTATATTGCTTATTAACTTGCTTTAAAGTGTTTTCCAAGCTTGCTAGTCTCATTGCTAGTCTGTACAAACATGTCTGAAACAGAGGATACTTGTTCATTATGTTTAAAAGCCATGGTGGAGCCCCATAGGAGAATGTGTACTAAATGTATTGATTTCACCTTAAACAGTAAAGATCAGTCTTTATCTATAAAAGAATTGTCACCAGAGGGGTCTGTCGAGGGGGAATTTATGCTGACTAACTCTCCCCACGTGTCAGACCCTTCGCCTCCCGCTCAAGGGACGCACGCTAATATGGCGCCAAGTACATCAGGGACGCCCATAGCGATTACTTTGCAGGACATGGCTGCAATCATGAATAATACCCTGTCAGAGGTATTATCCAGATTGCCTGAATTGAGAGGCAAGCGCGATAGCTCTGGGGTTAGACGAGATACAGAGCGCGTAGATGCTGTAAGAGCCATGTCTGATACTGCGTCACAATATGCAGAACCTGAGGACGGAGAGCTTCAGTCTGTGGGTGACGTCTCTGAATCGGGGAGACCTGATTCAGAGATTTCTAATTTTAAATTTAAGCTTGAGAACCTCCGTGTATTGCTTGGGGAGGTATTAGCTGCTCTGAATGACTGTGACACAATTGCAGTGCCAGAGAAATTGTGTAGGCTGGATAAATACTATGCGGTACCGGTGTGTACTGATGCTTTTCCTATACCTGAAAGGCTTACAGAAATTATTAGCAAGGAGTGGGATAGACCGGGTGTGCCCTTTTCCCCACCTCCTATATTTAGAAAAATGTTTCCAATAGATGCCACTACACGGGACTTATGGCAGACTGTCCCTAAGGTGGAGGGAGCAGTTTCTACTTTAGCAAAGCGTACCACTATCCCGGTTGAGGACAGTTGTGCTTTTTCAGATCCAATGGATAAAAAATTAGAGGGTTACCTTAAGAAAATGTTTATTCAACAAGGTTTTATTTTACTGCCCCTTGCATGCATTGCGCCTGTCACTGCTGCGGCGGCATTCTGGTTTGAGGCCCTGGAAGAGGCCATCCATACAGCTCCATTGACTGAAATTGTTGACAAGCTTAGAACTCTTAAGCTAGCTAACTCATTTGTTTCTGATGCCATTGTTCATTTGACTAAACTAACGGCTAAGAATTCCGGATTCACCATCCATGCGCGTAGGGCGATATGGCTCAAATCCTGGTCAGCTGATGTGACTTCAAAGTCTAAATTACTCAACATTCCTTTCAAGGGGCAGACCTTATTCGGGCCTGGTTTGAAAGAAATTATTGCTGACATTACTGGAGGTAAGGGTCATACCCTTCCTCAGGACAGGGCCAAATCAAAGGCCAAACAGTCTAATTTTCGTGCCTTTCGAAATTTCAAGGCAGGTGCAGCATCAACTTCCTCTGCTTCAAAACAAGAGGGAACTTTTGCTCAATCCAAGCAGGCCTGGAAACCTAACCAGTCCTGGAACAAGGGCAAGCAGGCCAGAAAGCCTGCTGCTGCCTCTAAGACAGCATGAAGGAGCGGCCACCTATCCGACAACGGATCTAGTAGGGGGCAGACTCTCTCTCTTCGCCCAGGCGTGGGCAAGAGATGTTTAGGATCCCTGGGCGTTGGAGATCATATCTCAGGGATATCTTCTGGACTTCAAAGCTTCTCCTCCACAAGGGAGATTTCACCTTTCAAGATTATCTGCAAACCAGATAAAGAAAGAGGCATTCCTAAGCTGCGTACAAGATCTCCTTGTAATGGGAGTGATCCATCCAGTTCCGCGGATGGAACAAGGACAGGGGTTTTATTCAAATCTGTTTGTGGTTCCCAAAAAAGAGGGAACCTTCAGACCAAATTTGGATTTAAAGATCCTAAACAAATTCCTCAGAGTTCCATCATTCAAGATGGAAACTATTCGAACCATTTTACCCATGATCCAAGAGGGTCAGTACATGACCACAGTGGACTTAAAGGATGCCTACCTTCACATTCCGATTCACAAGAATCATCATCAGTTCCTGAGGTTTGCCTTTCTAGACAGGCATTACCAATTTGTAGCTCTTCCATTCGGGTTGGCTACAGCCCCAAGAATTTTTACAAAGGTTCTGGGCTCACTTCTGGCGGTCCTAAGACCGCGAGGCATAGCGGTGGCTCCATACCTGGACGATATCCTGATACAGGTGTCAAGCTTTCAAATTGCCAAATATCATACAGAGATAGTTCTGGCATTCCTGAGGTCGCATGGGTGGAAAGTGAATGAAGAAAAGAGTTCTCTATCTCCTCTCACGAGGGTTTCCTTCCTATGGACTCTAATAGATTCTGTAGAAATGAAAATTTACCTGACGGAGTCCAGGTTATCAAAACTTCTAAATGCTTGCCATGTTCTTCACTCCATTCTGCGCCCCACGGTGGCTCAGTGCATGGAAGTAATCGGCTTAATGGTAGCGGTGATGGACATAGTGCCATTCGCGCGCCTGCATCTCAGACCGCTGCAATTATGCATGCTCAGTCAGTGGAATGGGGATTACACAGATTTGTCCCCTCTACTAAATCTGGATCAGGAAACCAGAGATTCTCTTCTCTGGTGGTTATCTCGGGCCCATCTGTCCAAGGGTATGACCTTTCACAGACCAGATTGGACAATTGTAACAACAGATGCCAGCCTTCTAGGTTGGGGTGCAGTCTGGAACTCCCTGAAGGCTCAGGGTTCATGGACTCAGGAGGAGAAACTCCTCCCAATAAATATTCTGGAGTTAAGAGCAATATTCAATGCTCTTCTGGCTTGGCCTCAGCTAGCAACACTGAGGTTCATCAGATTTCAGTCGGACAACATCGCGACTGTGGCTTACATCAACCATCAAGGGGGAACCAGGAGTTCCCTAGCGATGTCAGAAGTCTCCAAGATAATTTGCTGGGCAGAGACTCACTCTTGCCACCTGTCAGCGATCCATATCCCAGGTGTAGAGAACTGGGAGGCGGATTTTCTAAGTCGTCAGACTTTTCATCCGGGGGAATGGGAACTCCATCCGGAGGTGTTTGCTCAATTGGTTCTCCGTTGGGGCAAACCAGAATTGGATCTCATGGCGTCTCGCCAGAACGCCAAGCGTCCTTGTTACGGATCCAGGTCCAGGGACCCAGAAGCGGCACTGATAGATGCTCTAGCAGCTCCTTGGTTCTTCAACCTGGCTTATGTGTTTCCACCATTTCCTCTGCTCCCTCGTCTGATTGCCAAAATCAAACAGGAAAGAGCATTGGTGATATTGATAGCGCCTGCGTGGCCACGCAGGACCTGGTATGCAGACCTAGTGGACATGTCATCCTTTCCACCATGGACTCTGCCTCTGAGACAAGACCTTCTAATACAAGGTCCTTTCAATCATCCGAATCTACTTTCTCTGAGACTGACTGCATGGAGATTGAACGCTTGATCCTATCAAAGCGTGGCTTCTCTGAGTCGGTAATTGATACCTTAATACAGGCACGAAAGCCTGTCACCAGGAAAATTTACCACAAGATATGGCTTAAATATCTTCATTGGTGTGAATACAAGAATTACTCATGGAGTAGGGTTAGGATTCCTAGGATATTGTCCTTCCTCCAAGAGGGTTTGGACAAAGGATTATCAGCTAGTTCTTTAAAGGGACAGATTTCTGCTCTGTCTATTCTTTTACACAAGCGTCTGGCAGAAGTTCCAGACGTTCAGGCATTTTGTCAGGCTTTAGTTAGAATTAAGCCTGTGTTTAAATCTGTTGCTCCTCCATGGAGCTTAAACTTGGTTCTTAAAGTTCTTCAAGGGCTTCCGTTTGAACCCCTTCATTCTATTGATATCAAACTTCTTTCATGGAAAGTTCTTTTTCTGATGGCTATTTCCTCGGCTCGAAGAGTCTCAGAGTTATCTGCCTTACATTGTGATTCTCCTTATCTGATCTTTCATTCAGATAAAGTTGTTCTGCGTACAAAACCTGGGTTTTTACCTAAGGTGGTTTCTAACAAGAATATCAATCAAGAGATTGTTGTTCCATCATTATGTCCTAATTCTTCTTCAAAGAAGGAACGTCTTTTGCATAATCTAGACGTAGTCCGTGCCTTGAAGTTTTACTTACAGGCTACTAAAGATTTTCGCCAAACATCTAACCTGTTTGTTGTTTACTCTGGACAGAGGAGAGGTCAGAAGGCCTCGGCAACCTCTCTTTCTTTTTGGCTTCGGAGTATAATCCGTTTAGCCTATGAGACTGCTGGACAGCAGCCTCCTGAAAGGATTACAGCTCATTCTACTAGAGCTGTGGCTTCCACCTGGGCCTTTAAAAATGAGGCCTCTGTTGAACAGATTTGCAAGGCTACAACTTGGTCTTCCCTTCATACTTTTTCCAAATTTTACAAATTTGATACTTTTGCTTCTTCGGAAGCTGTTTTTGGGAGAAAGGTTCTACAGGCAGTGGTTCCTTCCTTATAAGTTCCTGCCTTGTCCCTCCCATCATCCGTGTACTTTAGCTTTGGTATTGATATCCCACAAGTAATGGATGATCCGTGGACTGGATTAACAAGAGAAAACATAATTTATGCTTACCTGATAAATGTATTTCTCTTGTAGTGTATCCAGTCCACGGCCCGCCCTGTCCTTTTCAGGCAGGTCTAAATTTTAATTAAACTACAGTCACCACTGCACCCTATGGTTTCTCCTTTCTCGGCTTGTTTCGGTCGAATGACTGGATATGGCAGTGAGGGGAGGAGCTATGTAGCAGCTCTGCTGTGGGTGATCCTCTTGCAACTTCCTGTTGGGAAGGAGAATATCCCACAAGTAATGGATGATCCGTGGACTGGATACACTACAAGAGAAATAAATTTATCAGGTAAGCATAAATTATGTTTTTTGAAAAGGATAGGTATAATGTTTTCTTTATATTATATAGAGCAGAAAAGATATAATATAAAAACCTACTCACACAGGAACACATTCTCATGGAAACGTAGAATAAGGTGTTTAGAAATATTTGAGTGATTCCAATCAGGTATAAATTTATCCAATATAGGTCTTTTTATTTTTAATTTTTATTTATTTATTTAAAAATCTAAAATTTAAAAGTACTTTAAAGTAGAAGATGGAAGGGCAATAATCATAAAGAGTAAATATCATCTCACCTTTAAAGGGATATGATAAGACTATTGCTAATTTTAAATTTTAATAAAATGATATTAGCACTAGAGATTTTATATAAATATACTGGATGTCAAATATATATGTCATAGGCTCATCTCTACTCCCAATGATTGATCAGATCAAAGGTGGAGTTAAAACCCAAAGGTATACGTGTTTGCAAATATAGATCCAGAACGCCTCTCGGCGATACAGAATCTTTTCTCTATCTCCCCCTCGCTTGGGTGGCGCTATCCTCTCTATTGCCTGCCACTTCAATGTACTGACATTTTTATGATGATCAAAGATAAAATGTGAGGCTAAAGCCGAACAGTCCTTCTCTTTATCAATGTTATTCAGATGTTCTCTTATTCTCGACCTGACCTCCCTTGTGGTAAGTCCTACGTATTGTTTATTACATTGTACACAGGTAACCAAATATACAATGTAATTCATGGAGCAGTTTATGCACTGTAGTGTCTTATATTCTTTCTTCGTCACACAAGAAGAGAATGTGTCAGTTATGACCACATGTTCACAGGCTTTACATTTCCTGCTACCACATCTGAATGTGCCGTTGTGCAGAAGCCAGGAGCTACCTTCTCTCATTGACACATTTGGCAATTGTGTCGGTGACAATATATTGCCAATTGTTATACCTCTTCTATACGAAAACCTACATCCCTGTTCAATGTAAGGTTTCAATTTGTTATCAGCCAAGAGGATAGGAAGATGTTTCCTCACTATCTTACACACACTGTTATATTGATTGCTGTAATTTGTCACAAAAGTGACCTTATTCATCTGACTTGTTTGTCCTTCCTTACATTTATCAGCCAGGAGACTATTTCTAGTACACTGATCCGCCTGATTTTTTGCTCTTTTGATCACTCTGTTAGAGTACCCTCTTTCTCTTAGATGACATTTGAGGATCTCACTTTCCCTTTGATACACTGCTGGGTCACTACAGTTCCTCTTTATACGGAGGAACTGTCCCTTTGCTATGGCAAACGGAACATGTGTGGGGTGGTTACTCGCAGAATGCAGGAGGGTATTTTTAGAGATAGGCTTCCTATACAACCGACTTTCAACCACTCTATCTTCACTGCCCACCAGGGTAACATCCAAGTAGTTGATCCTACTCTCATTAAATTCCATAGTAAACTGTAGGTTTACATTGTTGGTGTTGAGATATTCAACAAATGATAGTGCTTCCTCCTTGCTGCCTGACCAAACAAAGATCAAGTCATCGATAAAACGTCTGTACATCTTAATTCTGTCCCTGAAGGGGTTTCTATCTCCAAAGATGTGGTCGGTCTCCCACCAACCTAAAAACAGGTTGGCGTAGGAGGGGGCAAATTTGGCCCCCATGGCTGTACCACATCTCTGGAGGTAGAAAAACCCCTCAAAGGAAAAGAAATTGTGTTCAAGGAGGAAACGCACTACCATCAGTATATATTCTCTTTGCTCAGTTGAAAAATCAATCTTACGCAAAAACATGTCAATCGTTGTAATCCCATGGTCATGAGGTATCGTTGAATACAACGACACCACATCCACCGTCAACCAGCTAAATTCTGACTTCCATCTTACCTCCTCCAAGATATTCAAGAGATGTTTGGTATCACGTAGGTGGCTCCATAATCCTTTTACTAAAGGTTGTATTATGAAGTCCACCCACTCTGACAAGGGTTCCAGGATAGACCCAATTCCTGAAACTATCGGTCTTCCCTTAATGTCATCTAAGGTTTTATGCACCTTAGGTAGGTGATGGAAGAGGGGAGTCCTTGGATGCGCGACCAACAAAAATTGTGCTGTTTTTTGGTCAATAGAGCCTTTATCCAGCCCCTCATCCACCATCGACACTATTTGTTGAACAAACACCTCTGTTGGATCTTTCAATAACCTAAGGTAAGTTCCATCATCCTCAAGTTGTCTGAGGGCCTCAGCAGTATATACATCCCTGTATATTACTACTGTGCTACCTCCTTTGTCAGATTTTTTATAGACCACTTCTTTCTTGTTTTTCAAGTCTGAAATGACACTTTGTATAGCCTTACTATTACAGGTATACCTCACTTTACAGCGCTTCACTTTACAGCGCTTCGCTAATACAGCGCTTTGTGGAGCTGAAGTTCAACCTCCAAATATTTGAAACAGTGCTGTAATCTTCGTGAGATTGCGAAAAAAGTGACTGGCACCATTTTGTTATGTGCAGTTCACTTTGTTTACAGCATTACAGTGCAATCTGTGTCTCAGTATTATAGTCTGGCAAATTTTACTACAGTAATTGTCACTATTTTACAGGTACAGTATTTATTTAATACTGTGCTGAGCTAGTGTTAAACTAAACATAGCACTATTGCACCTCTAATATATGTTACTTTAAAGTGAAAAGAAAGCTAAAACTGCCTTGTTTCACTTTAAGGCGGTTTTCACTTTACAGCGGGGCTTCGGTCCCTAACACGTTGTATGAGCGGGGTATACCTGTACACATTTGTGTATAGTTCTTTTTGTTGTTTGAAATGTTTTTTTTATTTAGATCACTCAACTCTCTTTCTATGGTTTTATGAAAGAGCTCAAGTACTTACCTCTACTGTGTAGTGGATAAAAAGACGACTTAGCAGTAAATGTGCATGTAATTGTATTTCTGCTGTTCAAATCTATATCTTCAGCCTCACACAGTGTTTCTAAACTCTGGTACTCCAGATCTCTCATATCTTGCAAACAGCATAAATCATCAAATTTTAAAACATCAGTGATCTCCGATTCAATCGTAGGAACATCTGATGTTGGAAACTCTTCTCCATCTGGATCACCAACTGTTACATCTGTAGAAAAATGCCTCTTTAAGGTAAGCGCCCTGACAAACCTATTTAGGTCAATAAGTGTATCAAAGACATTAAAGTCCCTCTCTGGGACAAATCCAAAGCCCATATTAAGAACCTTATACTCATCTTTGGTAAAAATGATGTCAGTTAGGTTAATCACACTCCCTACTATTGTAACTTTTTTACCAGAGGGAGTTATTATAACCTCAGGGGTACTGTTTATTTTGGGGTTCTTAAATGGTATCTCGAGCCCCCTATCTTGCCTCTCTGCTCGTTTCTTGACCCCCCCCCCCCCCGCGTTTCCTTCTTGGTCTAACTGAAAAACCTGCTGCATTGAATCTACTTCTTCCTCATCTTGTGATAACGCACTCAAATCTGCTCTATTCTGCAACATATATTTGTTAGCTGGGTGCTGATGTCGTCTCCCACCTCTTCCCCTAGAGGGAGTTCTAAAGCTTCCCTCCCTAGGTCCCTGCTCATACTCAGATTGCTCGGTATTATATGTGACCCTTTGTGACACTTCTGCATGACTGAGTGATTGGCCTCTGAATCCCCTGCCTCCACCCCTATTTCTAAGAATGGACCCTCTGGTCTTCGTCTCTCCTGGAGTAGGTAGAGAGCTTTCACTATTAAACATTTCAGGGTATTCTCCTGCCTCATCTTCCCCAGACTCTGCCTCAGTGTCAAAGTCACTCTTTTATGTCCATCAAGGGGAGAGGCTTGTCGATCACCATCTCTTTCATTACTTCTATATCCATAGGATCTTCTTCCTCTTCTACCTCTGTTTCCTCTGTTCCTTGGCTTATTAGCTGTTCTCCGCTGTTGGACCCGTTCTTTTTTGTTCCAAACGAACGCCTGATTGTTCTTATAGTCTTCCGAATCCCTTATATATTTATTATGCTTGACTTTAATAATCTCAGATTTTACTTCCTCAACTGAAGTCTTCAGTTTGGTATGTTCAATTGTTGTTTTCCTGGTGTGACTCAACATATTTTTAACTTTTCTCAATAAAGTTGCTCCTTTTATCTAACGGGTTGGTGCCGGTCTGGGTATTTTTTGGAGATTGGATGCATAAATACACACACAGTCACATACATATATACAGACACACACATACATGCATAAATACACACACAGTCACATACATGCACAAACACATGCATGCATGAATACACACACAGTCACATACACACACACATACATGCATAAATACACACACAGTCACATACACACATGCATAAATACACACACATACATGCATAAATACACACACAGTCACATACATATATACAGACACACACATACATGCATAAATACACACACAGTCACATACATACACAAACACATGCATGCATGAATACACACACAGTCACATACACACACATAGATGCATAAATACACACACAGTCACATACACACATGCATAAATACACAAACATACATGCATAAATACACACACAGTCACATACATATATACATACACACACACACATACATGCATAAATACACACACAGTCATATACATATATACACACACACATATGCATAAAGACACACACAGTCACATACATACACACACATATACATGCATAAATACACACACAGTCACACACACGCATATGCATAAATACACACAGTCACATACACACACATACATACATGCATAAATACACACACAGTCACATACATACACAAACACATGCATGCATGAATACACACACAGTCACATACACACATGCATAAATACACACACATACATGCATAAATACACACACAGTCACATACATATATACATACACACACATACATGCATAAATACACACACAGTCACATACATATATACATACACACACATACATGCATAAATACACACACAGTCATATACATATATACACACACACACATACATGCATAAATATACACACAGTCACATACATACATACACACATGCATAAATACACACACAGTCACATACATACACACACACATACATGCATAAATACACACACAGTCACATACATACACACACACACACACACATAAATACACACACAGTCACACACACAAATACACACACACACACACAAATACACACACAGTCACATACATACACACATATACATGCATAAATACACACAGTCCCATACATATATACACACAAAGACATACATGCATAAATACACACACAGTCACATACATATATACACACACACACATGCATAAATACACACAGTCACATACATGCATAAATACAAACACAGTCACATACATACATACACAAACATACACACACACATACATGCATAAATACACACACAGTCATAAACATACATACACACATACATGCATAAATACACACACAGTCACAAACATACATACACACACATGCATAAGTATACACACAGTCACATACATACATACACACACACACAAACATGCATAAATACACACACAGTCAAAAACATACATACACACATACACACACCCATACATGCATAAATACACACACAGTTACATACATACACACACAAACATATACACACACATACATGCATAAATACACACACAGTCATATACATATATACACACATACACACACATACATGCATAAATACACACACAGTCACATACATACACACACATACATGCATACATACACACACAGTGTAACGGTACCAACCGGATACCAAGGGTTAACACCAGGGAACAATGTCCTACATAGGGAATCAGCAGTTCACAACCCAGCCAGTTGTCAGGTTTAAACAGAATAACACTTTATTTGAAGGCAGCACACAGATTTATACAGGTTTTTGACCCCCCCCCCCCCAGATGGGGGTGGAAAGAATGTTGTACATTAGATAAAAGGGAGAAGCGCCCTTGACATGATACAATAGGATTATATTACTTAAACACTTCAACCACAGGACACTCTTGACTCTCCTTATCACTTAGGCGTTTCTCTCTGGGGGTGATCAAACAATAGAATGCTAAGCATTAATTAGATTGTAGCTGGAGCCAGCCACTTGTGGTTAGAAAATAAAGTTAACACTTTCAGTCCTGACCGAAGGGTCTGTCACAGACAACCTTTCTTACGTTATAGTCCAGAAGTGGCTAGGTTTGCCACAATGCTCCCCCAGAACCAAGCCGGCATACACAGTCTGATCCCAACGGATCGGCTTGGGGATGTCCGGGGCAACAACTTTCGGCTCAAGTAAGCTACGGGGTGTTCTCCGCCATCTGCTCCAACTTGGCTCAGTACTGCCCCCACCCCAAACATGGAAGCGTCTCTTCCCGGAGGGACTGGGCTTGGGTAGTCACAGGGTTAACATTAGCGGGATCCATGGGAGCATAGGCAGAAACAAGGGGGGCCAAGTCATTTCCAAGGAGAACATCAGCAGGTAAGTCCTTCTTGACCCCCACATTCACAAGTCTAGCGCCCACTCCCCAATCCAAATGTACCCTGGCAACAGGTAGGCGGAACACAGTGCCCCCTGCTACCCTCACAGCCACAGTGTCTCCAGTGTGCTGTTTCTCAGGCACCAAGTTCTCTTGAAGCAAGGTCATGGTAGCACCAGTATCCCGTAGACAACTGACCTCCTTCCCATTCACTTTAACCCGTTGCCGGTTATTCCGGTGGGCAGCTTGCACGGGGTCTGCTTCATGTAGGCTGCCCCAGCATTCTGGCGCCTCTACGTAGCGGGCCACAGGCTGAGGTTTATGTGGGATTCCGCCAGCGGGTCTTCTCCAGGACTGTGCTTGATTCGCTGCATTTAGGGGACACTCTGGTCTTTTGTGCCCTAGTTGCTTACATCCAAAGCACCGAATAGGTTGTGAGTAGCCCCGCGAATTGAACCGGGCTCTCTGAGGGTAGTTCGTGGCCGGAGGCCGTGTGGTATAGCGGTGCGCCGGGGGTTGGTAACTGGCAGCTGCTGGGGTGACTGGGGGTCTGTACTCCACTCTAGCAGTGGGCAATCGGTATACTGCTCCCCCTGCCCCTCGTACTGCCACGGATCCGCCAGTGGGTGCTGTATCCGGCACCAAATGGGGAGCTATCAGGGTTAAAGTAGCTCCCGAATCCCGAAGTCCCTGGACCGACATCACCTCATGCAGAATTCCCAGGGGTTCCTCGGCTTGGGTGCTCAACACCTCATGAGCGGCTGGCTCCGTTTGGTAATGGTGAGCAGCCGCCCTTGGGGCCAGGTTCTGTCTGACCTGGTTCCAAGCTTGTCTGCTCTGATTTTGGGTGCACTCACGTGCCATATGTCCCCACTGCTTGCAGGTGTGGCATTGTATATTAGCCCGTCTGTTGTTAGGCTGTAGTCCATGGTGCCTCCTGGCATCAAAATGTTGGTCTGCTAATCTGGCTGCTTCGGTTAAGGTGAGGGGTTTTCGATCTCTCACCCATTCTTGGGCTTCTGGGGACAAGCCGTTAAAGAATTGCTCCAACAGCATCAGTTGTCGCAATTCTTCCATGGTGGTAGCTTGGCTGGCCTGTATCCACCCCTGAGATGCTTGATCCAGCTTGTGGGCCCACTCTGCATGGGAATCTCTTTCTGGCTTGCGCAGGCCTCTAAACTTGCGCCGGTATGCCTCTGAGGTAATGGCATATCTTTCCAAGATCGCTCTCTTCACTTTAGCGTAATCCTTGCTGTCCTCCCTGGGTACAGCGCGATACGCTTCCGCTGCCCTACCGGCTAGCTTGCCTGCTAGCACCGGCACCCATACGGACTGCTCCAAATCATGTAACTTGCACAGTCTCTCAAAATCCTGTAAATACCCATCAATCTCATCCTTCTCCTCACAAAACATTTTAAATGCATGGTATGGGATTTTGGGTCTTACTGGGTTGCTGAGTGCGTCCAAAATGGATTCTGCTCGGGAGGATGCATTCCGCGGACTGTGTGCCATCACGTACTCCTGCACATCTGCCATTACCACGGATAGCATATCCCGTGGTACAGGTTGGGGTAAAAATTCCAGCCTGGTCCTCATTTCCCTCTGGTATAGGGTCTCCTCCATGGCTGCTGGAGGCGTAGCGCTGCGAGCTCTGTCTCCCTCCATCAGCTCAGCAATTAATATAGCCTTGGGTTTGCTGCTGCCTATCTTTCCCCTGGCTTCTAGCAGTTCCTTTTACGTTTGTCTCTTTAGCTTAGAATAATCCATCTCCATTCACTTCGGTCCCTGGTACTCCTTCCATCTTAGTCAGTATTGTAGTAATCCCCCTCTTCCTGAGGTTACTGGCTTGTGTAGTTGCTCTTCTGGGCGATAAGGTTCATTCCGTTGCTTGCCACCAATTGTAACGGTACCAACCGGATACCAAGGGTTAACACCAGGGAACAATGTCCTACATAGGGAATCAGCAGTTCACAACCCAGCCAGTTGTCAGGTTTAAACAGAATAACACTTTATTTGAAGGCAGCACACAGATTTATACAGGTTTTTGACCCCCCCCCCCCCAGATGGGGGTGGAAAGAATGTTGTACATTAGATAAAAGGGAGAAGCGCCCTTGACATGATACAATAGGATTATATTACTTAAACACTTCAACCACAGGACACTCTTGACTCTCCTTATCACTTAGGCGTTTCTCTCTGGGGGTGATCAAACAATAGAATGCTAAGCATTAATTAGATTGTAGCTGGAGCCAGCCACTTGTGGTTAGAAAATAAAGTTAACACTTTCAGTCCTGACCGAAGGGTCTGTCACAGACAACCTTTCTTACGTTATAGTCCAGAAGTGGCTAGGTTTGCCACACACAGTCACATACATACACACACACATACATGCATAAATACACACACAGGCACATACATACACACACACATACATGCATAAATACACACACAGTCACATACATACACACACACATACATGCATAAATACACACACAGTCACATACATACACATACATGCATAAATACACACACAGTCACATACATACACACACACATACATGCATAAATACACACAGTCACATACATATATACATACACACACATACATACATACATAAATACACACACAGTCCCATACATACATACACACACACATACATACATAAATAAACACACAGTCACATACATACATACATACACACATACATAAATACACACACAGTCCCATACATACATACACACACATACATACATAAATACACACACAGTCACATACACACATACACACACATACATGCATAAATACACACACAGTCACATACATACACACACACATACATGCATAAATACACACACAGTCACATACATATACATATATACATATATACACACACACACACATACAGTCCCATACATACATAACACACATACATACATAAATACACACACAGTCACATACATACATACACACACATACATACATACACACACATACATACATAAATACACACACAGTCCCATACATACATACACACACATACATACATACATACATAAATACACACACAGTCCCATACATACATACATACACACACATACATACATACATGCATAAATACACACACAGTCACATACACACACACACATACATGCATAAATACACACACAGTCACATACATACACACACACATACATGCATAAATACACACACAGTCACATACATACACACACACATACATACATACATACATACACACACATACATACATGCATAAATACACACACAGTCACATACACACACACACATACATGCATAAATACACACACAGTCACATACATACACACACACATACATGCATAAATACACACACAGTCACATACATACACATACATGCATAAATACACACACAGTCACATACATACACACACACACACATAAACACTGATGGGTAAAACAGAAACACTAACCCCTGTAGTCAGAGACACTAGTGAAGCATCATGTCACACTCACATGATATCATTGCAGGCAGTGGCAGGTCATGAGGTCAACGTTTTTTATTGAATTTTTAAAAAAATAAATATTTTTAAGCTGGGCCCCCACCCTGGGGGGCCCGGTCAAAGTTGGGACCTCTGCACCCCCTGTAGTTCCGCCCCTGAGGTAATCACAGAAGTAAAAAAGTATATTAACCCTTTGAGTGCTAAGCACTTTCCCACCTGGGTGCTAATATTTTCTATGTTTTTTTTTGTTTTGTTTTTAATTTTTGAAAACATTTTTTTTTTAACTTTTTTTTTTTTTACAGACCCCCCACGACTTACACTGTTGGAAAGGTTAGGCGATTACCTTTCCAACAGTGGGTCTTGGGGGTCTGTAGCTACTTAGATGCCTGAGATACAGGCTTCTAAGCAGAATGCCCCCTCCTCCTATACTTAACAATGTTAAGTATAAATAAAGTTGCGAGGTGACGTCATTACGCGTGAAGTCACCACACATCACGTGAATCCCCGGCGATGCCTGTCACTCTACAGGCACGATCGCCGGGGTGGGAGCCGTTAGGAGCCCCCAGATCTCCCTCAAGGTGGGAGAGTGCTCATGACGGCTCTGATCCGTCATTAGCACCAGAGTGAGAAACTCTGTGACGGCTCAGAGCCGTCATTAGCACTCAAAGGGTTAAAGGGACAGTGTACTCCAGAATTTTTTATGTTTAAAAATATAGATAATCCCGTCATTACCCATTCCCCAGTTTTTCATAACCAACACAGTTATATTAATACACCTTTTACCTCTGTGATTACCTTGTATCTAAGCCTCTGCAGACTGCCCCCTTATGTCAGATCTTTTGACAGACTTTCATTTTAGCCAATCAGTGCCCTCTCATAAGAAGCTCCATGGGCATTAGCACAATGTTATCTATATGGCACACATGAACTTACTCCCTCTAGCTGTGAAAAACTGTCAAATGCATTCAGATAAGAGGCGGCATTCAAGGCCTTAGAAATTAGCATATGCATATCTAGGTTTAGCTTTCAACTAAGAATACCAAGAGAACAAAGCAAATTTGATGATAAAAGTGAATGGGAAAGGTGTTTAAAATTGCATGCCCTATCTGAATCATGAACGTTTTATTTTGACTTGACTGTCTCTTTAATATAACTGTGTTGGTTATGCAAAACTGGGGAGTGGGTAATAAAGGGATTATCTATCTTTTAAACAATAAGCATTTGGGAATATACTGTCCCTTTAACATACAGATCTATAAAATGATACTGAGTTTCAAACGCAGGTAATAAATAAGATGCTTTGGTGCTAAGAATGTAAGGGCCACACTCTGTATCACTTGTATAATGGTTTACAAATAAGTTTTGGTTTATATAAGATTTAGGACAATATGGTAAAAATATACTTAATATTTCTATACGTTGTGGCTCAGTGCTGATGCTGAATTCTGTCTTCAGGCTGCAGCGTGTGGAGATTCTCGAGGGCTCCAGTTCTTTTGAACTCTGCAGCTCTCCGGCTGTTTGAAGCCAGATAAAAAGACTGAGGTAAAGAATTTCATACATGGACCTTTGGGAGGGAGAGAAAATAAGTAAAAAGAAAGAGGCTGACGTAAGGAAATATCAAGCATAAATCTGCTCTTCTTATCAAGGAGATTGGGAGTTCATCCTTTCAATGATGGCAGTATAGTTGTTAACGATCAGAGATTTCCAATCTAAGACTTTGGGGGCCACAATAGAGCTCTCTGGTGCAGTGTTTTTCAACTTTAGTCCTCGGGGCACTCCTACAGGCCAGATTTTCATGATATCTAAACTAGAGCGCAGGTGAAATAATCAGCTAATGGGTGGAAGCAGGTAAGTAACCATGGTTACTGATCAGCTGATTGGCTCAACTGTGCTCTAGTTCAGATGTCATAACAATCTGGATAGTTGGTGTGCCCAAAGGACTGGCATTGAAAAACGCCGCTTTAGCATATACCAGTCCACTTTGGGACCACTATGTAGTTCTGCGATTTATACAGAGACAGAGCAATGTATTTTCTCTTTCGTATATAGAGCAATCAGTGCATATACAGACTAAATAATCTATCGCTTATTTCTATGATGACCAAAATACTCTGCTTTTCACCATTATTAAAAACTGTCAATCACTAAATAACTTTAGTGTTTGAATGTTAAATCAATATTTGCCAGAAAAAAATTCTGACATTTGATTAAATAAGTGTATACAAAAGTTTTTTTTGAGGGCTTTTTAAAGTGATAGTAAATCCTAGCATTTCTGAAATGCTAGGATTCACTAGTGCAACAAATCAAGGGGACTTTCAGTCATGAAATATAAAATACTTAATGCTGAAAGTTCCTTTATTTGTCTGTAGCGTTTGCCGTGCTGAGCGCCTCAGGCCACCCACGGCAGAACACTTTTTATCACTGAGGTGATTTTAGCCAATAGCCATGCAGGCCAGCTGGCATTGTGCCAGATAGCTAGCACACTGCTGGCTGAAAAACCTCAGTGATGAATAACATTCTGCTGTGGGCGGTCTGAGGTGCTCAGCGCGTAATACCAAGGCACATTTGAGTGGAGCGCAAATATCCTGCTCGTGAAAGGGCAATTTTGTGCTCCACTTGTAATCTAGTCCATAGTGTCTTATATTCTGATAACAAAATGCTGTTCATGTATGTACAAGCAGACAAAATCCCACTTGCACACACTGACACAATTACAATATATCTATCACAAGTATTGTCATGATACAGCGAAAGCTGCAGTCTCTTGTCTGCCACTCATCCCTGATTGTCCCTGTGCCTCTCCTCATAAACAGGAGACCTTGACAAGAACAAGGAGTAAAGTAGGCCAGTTTGTTGTTTGTGGTTGCCAGGACAACACCAGATGCGGCTGTCACCATAGAGAAGCCAATTGATCAGAGTATTCAATCCCTAAAAATGTTGTGAACAGTGTAAAACATTGTGGGCATGACTTGTATGCAAATAATACGGCCGTTTCCAGGAGTGTAGAAGAACAATTTTAACTTAACTTATATAACTTAACTTAGTAACTTGTAACATGAACCATTGTGAATAAATAAAGACACAGACACTTCTTAATGGGAAAAATTTTTAACCGTCACGGTCAAATTTTTATTAAAAACTACCTATATAACTTTTAGCCAACAGAACCGGAAATGGCGGCATAGAGCTATATAAGGTCAACGGCCTAACAGGAACGAGCAGCAGAGGGGTCTCTGCTCAAAGGAAATGACGCTGAAGGGTTGCAGAGATCACGTGACCATCCCCCAATGGGGAGAGAGGGAGGTTACCCCACGTGCACTTGAGGCCTACCACCCCTCCACTTTATGGCCACGACTCACCCCTAGCGACCTTTTCCTGCGCAACAGGACCGTGACCTCCCGCCGCCAGGGTGTAATTATCAATCTCCACCTAAGAAGGAATCTCAGCTACCAAGCCGATCTAGCCGCATAGTCAGAGATGGGAGATTACTAAATTTACCGCTATGGACTTATCAGAGGCCTAGGTTGACTTGCCATAGCCATGCCATTAGCCGAGAGCCGCCATTGGATAGGACAAGGGAATCGGAAGGGAGGGGAAAACACTTCACAGCCTGGATCGGATGGAGAAGAGGAAGTTGGGAGGGGAACCTCAGCTTTTACCAGGTAAGGAGGGGCCTGACCTAACCTGCAACAATGTTGCATCTAGCACCCAACCCTCTATCTCCTATCCCACTTTCCTACAGCCTTAACCCTTAGCCTGCTACAGGCCCATACTGGGCCCTACACAAACTTACGGGATTAAATGTTTACCGGGGCATTTCCAGGAGTGTAGAAGAACAATTTTAACTTAACTTATATAACTTAACTTAGTAACTTGTAACATGAACCATTGTGAATAAATAAAGACACAGACACTTCTTAATGGGAAAAATTTTTTACCGTCACGGTCAAATTTTTATTAAAAACTACCTATATAACTTTTAGCCAACAGAACCGGAAATGGCGGCATAGAGCTATATAAGCCCAGAACAGCAAAGGAGGTCAACGGCCCAACGGGAACGAGCAGCAGAGGGGTCTCTGCTCAAAGAAAATGACGCTGAGGGGTTGCAGAGATCACGTGACCATCCCCCAATGGGGAGAGAGGGAGGTTACCCCACGTGCACTTGAGGCCTACCACCCCTCCCCTTTATGGCCACGACTCACCCCTAGCGACCTTTTCCTGCGCAACAGGACCGCGACCTCCCGCCACAAGGAGCATTAAAAATGATCTTGCCGCCACCACCACAACCTGACAGGAAGGATGAAATAGCTCCCTGGATATCCTTTATAAAAAATATCCAACCCTACGTCTGATAGATGGACCTTATCTCTACGATAGAGCTCAGTTCTGTCGGCTGAGATGGCTTCGTGCCGTACCACAAAGCCACCTGCTCCCGTGACGGTTTTTGATAGAGCCGCATTGATTTTCTTTCTAATTCTATATGCCGCCGTATGGGTCGACATATGCCTCCAATGCAAGCGGGGGACTATATTAGACCAGCCAATAACTACCTCAGGGATTCGGGTCTGAAGCCAGGCGATGTCCGACTGCATAATTTTGACTAGTTCTAGGACAGGGACGGACCCTACATCATTCCCCCCCAGGTGAAGGATTAAGAGGTGCGGTTTCCCCCATCTTAAGAGGGCGCCCAAAATTACTTCCCCAAGCTGTGGCCAACACATACCCCTATTACCTAACCATCTAATTGAGGCTTTGCTTAGGGGGAACCCCAGATTTTGACCCAAAGGAAGTGAGGAGCAACGAATCGAAGCCCAGTGGATAAAAGAATGCCCCACAATCCAAATCCGCTTTGCTCCATGGATTGGCCCTGGAGAAAAATATTTTAGTGTGTGCACACATAAATTTGCATTAAACAATAGGGCGGACGTATTTCTTAAAGCAATAAGAGCGCCACCGCCCCATCCGCTTTATGTCATCGCCGGAGCGACCTACGCTTGCTGCCTGCGTCGCCGCCCCTATTCTGAAGGAATGAGGGGCAATCCTACTGCTGTCTAAGCCTACGTTCACCGCTGCTTGCTTCAAGACCCTACCGAACTGGAATTTAGATAAAGCCGATGCGTCAGCGTGGATAAAAAACTGTCCTGGCAATGAGGGGCGCAAAGCTAAATAACTGTTTATCACCGCTATGGGACAAGAAATGCTGCCCGGTCTGGGCGCAATGTGCAGCCAAGTGCCCCTGCCTGACTGATCCGTTTTTGAGCGCGGGATAAAAAGGAGCAGGGAGTCAACGGCAGCCCTCACGTGCTCCACTTGAACTCCGCGACCCACCGCAAGCTTAGAGGGGGCTACTAACTCACTCAGCCGAAGGGCTGCCGCAAAGGCCAGCACAAAAGCTGCCTTAACCCCTTAATGACCACAGCACTTTTCCATTTTCTGTCCGTTTGGGACCAAGGCTATTTTTACATTTTTGCGGTGTTTGTGTTTAGCTGTAATTTTCTTCTTACTCATTTACTGTACCCACACATATTATATACCGTTTTTCTCGCCATTAAACTAACTTTCTAAAAATACCATTATTTTCATCATATCTTATAATTTACTATAAAAAAAATATAAAATATGAGGAAAAATTGAAAAAAACACACTTTTTCTAACTTTGACCCCCAAAATCTGTTACATATCTACAACCACCAAAAAACACACATGCTAAATAGTTTCAAAATGTTGTCCTGAGTTTAGAAATACCCAATGTTTACATGTTCTTTGCTTTTTTTGCAAGTTATAGGGCCATAAATACAAGTAGCACTTTGCTATTTCCAAACCACTTTTTTCCAAAATTAGCGCTAGTTACATTAGAACACTAATATCTTTCAGGAATCCCTGAATATCCCTTGACATGTATATATTTTTTTTTAGTAGACATCCCAAAGTATTGATCTAGGACAATTTTGGTATATTTCATACCACCATTTCACCGCCAAATGCGATCAAATACAAAAAATCGTTCACTTTTTCACAAATTTTTTCACAAACTTTTGGTTTCTCACTGAAATTATTTACAAACAACTTGTGCAATTATGGCATAAATGGTTGTAAATTCTTCTCTGGGATCAGAAATAGCAGACATATATGGCTTTGGCGTTGCTTTTTGGTAATTAGAAGGCCGCTAAATGCCACTGCGCACCACAAGTGTATTATGCCCAGCAGTTAAGGGGTTAATTAGGGAGCTTTTAGGGAGCTTGTAGGGTTAATTTTAGCTTTAGTGTAGTATAGTAGACAACCCCAAGTATTGATCTAGGCACATTTTGGTATATTTCATGCCACCATTTCACCGCCAAATGCGATCAAATTGAAAAAAAAGTAAAATTTTTCACAATTTTAGGTTTCTCACTGAAATAATTTACAAACAGCTTGTGCAATTATGGCACAAATGGTTGTAAATACTTGTCTGGGATCCCCTTTGTTCAGAAATAGCAGACATATATGACTTTGGCGTTGCTTTCTGGTAATTAGAAGGCCGCTAAATCCTGCTGCGCCTCACACGTGTATTATGGCTAGCAGTGAAGGGGTTAATTAGGGAGTTTGTAGGGAGCTTGCAGGGTTAATTTTAGCTTTAGTGTAGAGATCAGCCTCCCACCTGACACATCCCACCCCCTGATCCCTCCCAAACAGCTCCCTTCCCTCCCCCACTCCACAATTGTCCCCGCCATCTTAAGTACTGGCAGAAAGTCTGCCAGTACTAAAATAAAAGGTTTTTTTTTAAAAAAATTTTTTTTTAGCATATTTACATATGCTAGGGTGTAGGATCCCCCCCTTAGCCCCCAACCTCCCTGATCCCCCCCAAAACCGCTCTCTAACCCTCCCCTCTGCCTCATTGGGGGCCATCTTGGGTACTGGCAGTTTGCTTTTTTTATTTTTGTTTGGCTTTTTTCTGTAGTGTAGCTTCCCCCCCCCACACAGACAAACCCCCACCACCTTGCTGATCTTTTTTTTTTAAAAATATTTAGACATTTATAAGCTTTTTATTAATACATTTTCTGTAGTGTAGCGGTTCCCACCCGCTCCCTCCCCGTGCACACGCCCGCCCCAGCCCCCGCCCTCCCGTGCACGCGCGTCCGTGCGCGCCCCCGCTCATCCCCGCCCACGATCCCGCCCCCCCTGCACATAACCAGGGCCATCGATGGCCGCCACCCGCCTCCCGGTCCGGCTCCCACCCACCAACGCAGGGAGCCACCGATCTCCGGTGCAGAGAGGGCCACAGAGTGGCTCTCTCTGCACCGGATGGCTACCAAAGGTTATTGCAGGATGCCTCCATATCGAGGCATCACTGCAATAACCGGAAAGCAGCTGGAAGCGAGCAGGATCGCTTCCAGCTGCTTTCCACACCGAGGACGTGCAGGGTACGTTCTCAGGCATTAATTGCCTTTTTTTTGAGGATGTACCCTGCACGTCCTCGGTCGTTAAGGGGTTAAACAGCGATGCCTCAAATGGGGAGTAGCATGAGCTGTCAAGTGACAATATCAGCTTATCTAGGCGGTCTTGTGTGATGGGTTCCCTAGAATCAGGTTGCCTTGGATAGATCCTGCCCCACCCTTTTACGACTTGCCGAATGAAGAATGAGTTAGTTGGATCCGGGAGCCCCAATGCTTTATAAAAGAATGATAACGCAGCTAATTTAGACTGGAGTGAACCCTGATGCGTGCCTAAGTTGTGAAGACTCACCAACCAATCACACAGAGATGCAATGTTCCGTTGCGCGGCATCCATGCCCCTGGACCGACAAAACTGGTCCCATTCGTTCCAGAATTTCGAGTAAGTGCGCCAGGTAGAGGGGGCTAAGGAAGAATGTACCATTGGCAATAGGGCTACCCAGGAGCGACCAGCTGCCAAAGAAAAGCAGGACAATGTAAACCCACTGGTGATGCGTTAGAAACTAAGCGTCTAAAATTGTCCCACTCAAATCTGGACAGGGCATCTGCTACCACATTATTGACACCTGGCACATGCTTCGCCTGGAACTGAATGTTGAGTTCCAGGCAACGCAATACCAAGTGCCGCAGTAGCGTTACCACCACGGCCGAGGTGGCCGACAGGTTGTTAATCACAAAGACAACACCAGTGTTGTCTGTCCAGAATATGATTGTCTTATTTGAGAATCTTAATCCCCAGAGTTCCACTGACAGGACTATGGGAAAAAGCTCCAGGAGGGTTAGGTTATGGGTGAAACCCCGAAGGTACCAGGAGGCCGGCCAAGGCTCCGCACTCCATTCCCCCTGGAAGTAAGCACCGTACCCATGTGATCCTGCCGCATCTGTGAAAAGATGCAACAGTTGACTAGATATGGGGTCTGAGCGCCAGACACGCACGCCATTGAAGGATTTTAGAAAAACCTCCCAGACTCTCAGATCTGCCAGCAGGTCCACCGTGAGACCAATCCTCTGAGTAGGTTTTGTTCTCCCACTCAGTTGTCTTTCCAGCCTACGATTAAAGATCCTGCCCATAGGTATTACCTTGCAAGCGAAATTAAGGAGCCCTAGCAATGATTGCAACTGCTTCAAGGAAAGGGCCCTTTTTGAAACGGCCGCACGAACCGCCTCCAGCATTGCTTCAATTTTGTCAGTGGGCAATCTACAGACCATTTCCAATGTGTCAATTTCAATGCCCAGGAAAACCAAACATGTCGCGGGGCCCTGTGTTTTGTCCTCTGCCAGAGGTACTCCAAATTTGGCCATTATGCCGCGCATGCTGTTCATTAGATTAAGACATTCACCTGAGTCAGATCCTCCCACAAGGAGGAAATCATCTAGGTAATGCGCTATTGAAAAACTGAAGGGTGGAGAGGCAACAACCGGAAGGCGGACTCTATGTCCAATTTTGCGAGTAGAGCGCCTTTTCCAGCCTGTCTAACCAAGTCCAGAGCGCTATCAAATGATTGATACCGCACGGAGCTTAGTTGGGGGTCAATTGCGTCATTGACAGAAGTGCCTTTAGGATATGAAAGATGTTGGATAAGTCTAAATTTTCCCTTATCTTTCTTTGGGACCACACCCAAAGGGGATATGGTTAAATGTTTTAGCGGTGGGTGAGCAAATGGGCCAGTCATGCGGCCCAGCGATACCTCTTTATTGAGTTTTTCCAATACCACCTCAGGGTTTTGGTATGCAGACAACAAATTTCTCTGCATATGCGCTCCCTGCACTCTTTGAAAAAGTGGAATTCTAAAGCCAAATGAAAACCCCTCCCATAGCATTCTGGCCGTGGCCTGATCTGGGTAGGCCAACAGCCAGGGCTTAAGCGCGTGGACCCTCACTGGGGTTGCCGCCCTTCTGAGCAGTAAATGATCCGGGGGCTCTACTGTTGTTGCCTCCATCTTTTCTTTTGTTGCATTCGACCCCTGGATGGGATCCTGTACAAAATTTGCATGTGTGTCTAAAGGTGCATGCGCTGCCCTTATCGCACTTTTTTTCCTGATACGCCCAACAGGCGCCCCCCCCCTTCTCCGCAGCCTTGTATTCCGAAAGGACTGCTGATTAGCCGAGGATGCACCCTGCGCTGCTGGTCCCTTATGGGGATCCATACGCTGCCATAATTGATTGTCGGTGCAATCAAAAGTTAAAGAGGGGTTGCCCGACATTTTCCTCCTGAATTCGGAGTCATATTCCCTCCACACACCTTCCCCGCGATTACGCTGGATCCAGTGTATGGTGTCTGTATATTTCAGTATGGCTAAATTCTGAGAAGGGTACTTCTCCAAATAACACGATGAGAAAACCCTGAAACATTGCAGCCACTCATCAAATGAGTCTGGGCGTTTGAATTTCTTTGGGGGGCCAGTCCCTTCAGCACTCTTTTCTTTTTGCCTGTACGCCTCTACAGACAAATCGAAAATATTTACGTACTTCCCTTGGTAAATTTTGGAAACTGTCTTTTTCCGCAGATGTGTGTGCAAGGAGTAAATTTCACCAGGGCTGGCATCCCCATATAAAGCTGCCCTCCTCTCTGAGATTGCTCTGATGGGGGGTAGGGCTTGCAAATCCGCATTGCTGTTTGCCTGCTGGGGTGAGCTTAGCACATCAGGAGCGCTATTTTTTTTAGATTTCTGCTTCGCTGCGCCTACACCCTCCTTCAAGATTTTTTTTATCATGTGGAACATTTTTTTCTGTCCCTTCCCCTGTAAGCCTAGCGATGTATCACTATCAGAACCTGTGTCTGTGTGTGAAGTGTCAGTAGCGTCTTCCTGTTTGTGTACAAAAACAGAACGCTCACCATGTGACACTCCCGGCTGTGCGATCTGGGTATTGGTATCCTGCACCGGCTGCTGTTGTTGCTGAGCTGGCTGCTGGTGCTGCTGAGTGTTGGAAGATGACTGCGCTGCAGATGCATTCTGCGTGACCACTTCCACTGAACTCATGGCGACTGGTGCCTCCGATGACACTGGAGCTGTTGCAAGTACGCCCTGTAAAAGAGAAACCAATTCGCGAGCACTTTGGAAGTTGTTTAAAGGTGCAGACATATTAGCAGTCAAGGATGAAGTTAAATGTTGCCGAAATGGCTCAACTAATGCATTTAAATTAATGGGAGCAATAGACTGTGCGTGGCCTGCCTCCATATTCATACTTTCACGTATACCCACAGACTGATTTGCAGACAGTCTTGCAGCAGAAGCATTGCTGACTCCAACAACATTAGACATTTGCCCAGCATTCATTCCCCTAACATGCATGCCTTCAGCATTGAACGTGTTACCAATATCACTCACAACAATATCACTCACAACATTAGGGTTTCCCAAGTTACTCACAACATTAGCATTTCCAATCTCACTCGCAACAGGAGGAGTCACAGCATTATGAAATTGCTGCTCATGAATGCTCAAAGCTGCAGAAGCCACAGCATTATGAGATTGCTGCTCATGTATGTTAATGGATTGTGCACCATGAACTTGTGCATTATTAGTAAATTGTAGTGGCCTGAAACCCCTGCTAATAGTGGCTCTCCCCCCCTTTCTCAGATAACTCTGACGTGCCGGGTTTGAAATTCTAACTCCCTTCCTTACAGCCTTTGTCCCCCTGCCTCTCCCTCTGACAATGGTGGATCTGACAGCCTGTACTGCTACACCCTGACCGTGACCTGCTACACCCTGACCGGGTGTGTTAAATGCATTCTGGCCTCCTTCCCTGGCCGCCACATGTCCCCCCTGAAGCAACGTTCCCTCGTGCTGCTCACCTTCGAGCCCATGAGAGACCGCTGCTGCTCCGGTGCCGCCGATGTGAAGAATGGCCGCACCGGAAGTCCCCACACCTACTTCCGGTCGCGCGGCCAATGTAAGTGCGCAACCGGAAGTAGGCCGTGAAGCCTGCACACACGTTACCGGAGGCTCCGGTAACGGATTGTGGGCCAGAAAGCGAGGAGTCATAGTGGCGGTAGGCGCGCGATGGGGGGTCGCTGCTCCGGTAACAAACAGAGGGTTAAAATTGGTATTGGGTGCCTGCGCTTGCGATGGGGCAATGAAAGCAATATGGAAGGGGGTAAGTCGGGCCTAGGTGCCCCCCGAGTCAAACCATGTGGCTGATCAAGTAGGCCAGGAGCCTGATGGGCGTGAAAATGTAGCGGAGCAGGTAGGCCAGGAGCCTGATGGGCCTGTTCCGGATGCAAATTTGGCCTAGGTGCCTGAGGGGACAATGGTTGCAAAACGGGCCCAGGAGCCTGCAGGGCCAAATTAACTGGTAAATTCAAATGAGGCCCAGGGGCCTGCACTTGTAAAACGGAGCCAGGAGCCACCTGCTCTGCAATATGGGGATCCCTGGTTATGCCAGGCCCAATTTGCAGAACATGTGGAACCACATGCTGCAATTGCACATGGCCTGCTGAGGGCTGTGCAGAGGCAGCATTAGATATTGCTGGAACATCTGCAGATGGTACAGCCTGCAGCAGGTTTGAGAATTGGTTAGGAGTCAATTGCTGCTGCTGTTCTAAATTAATGACAGGTGAATGAACCTCTTCTATCATTAACTGTGATTCTGGCACCAAATTCACTACATCCTCCCCAGCTTCAGTGATTTGCTCCTGGGAGGGTGCTGCATGAACCTGTGCCACAACAACAGCCTGATTTTGTGTAGGAGGGATGCAATCTAAATCATTATCAATTGTTTTCTGAGTACTTATCTTTTCCTTTGTCTTTCCAGCTTCTGCATTATCCTGATAGCGTCTAGGTGGGAGAACTGAACGCCTTGAACGATGCATGGTAGTCAGAGAAAGGAGAAAAAAAACTGAGCAGCACAGAAAGAAAACACTTCACAGCCTGGATCGGATGGAGAAGAGGAAGTTTGGAGGGAAACCTCAGCTTTTTACCAGGTAAGGAGGGGCCTGACCTAACCTGCAACAATGTTGCATCTAGCACCCAACCCTCTATCTCCTATCCTACTTTCCTACAGCCTTAACCCTTAGCCTGCTACAGGCCCATACTGGGCCCTACACGAACTATCTGTAGAGGAGAGGCTGGCACTGCACAGATATATACTGGATGGAGATTATGCAGCTGTAACAATATATAACAACAAATACACTGCATTTATACATATGCAGAGTACTTGTCTCTAAATAAATGTGCAGGGACAGCCTCTCCTCTTTGTGTATATTTAATGGATGGTTATATGTGCACATGCACACACATCTATATATATGTTTAGAAGATGTGGAGTTTGGCATGGTCCATGTATATCACTAAAGAAAGCACTAAAATAACCTGTAATAGAGAGAGAAGACTAGTACTGTACAAGTATATACAGAGAACTATACCATAGTTTTGTGTCAGTGTGTATGTGTGTGGTGTGTTTCTGCATGTGTGTATGTCTGTGTGTTTGTGCATGTGTGTGTTTGTGTGCGCATGTATGTGTGTGTGTTTGTGTATGTGTGTGTTTGTGCATGTGTGTATGTGTTAGTGTATGTGTGTGTGTTTGTGTATGTGTGTGTGTGTGCATGCATGTTTGTATGTGTGTGTTTGTGCATGTTTGTGTGTGTCTGTGCATGTGTTTGTGTATTGCTAGATTAGAAGTGGAGCTTTTGCAGGCGTGCGATAATTAACTACCCATTACAGAGATCAGATCTCTGCTTTATTTTATAAATATGCCCTAAATGCCCAGAAAATACTGTGGAGGTATCTATAGCGGAAGACAAGAAGGCGCCAATAGGGTGATATCGCCACAGACAAATCTATGTGTGGAGAAAGGTGAGAGAAATACTCACAAGCGGAGCGGCACTGTGGCGCTATAGATACCTCCATCGTCCTTCCACGTATCGGAAGAGCTGCCTTCACACTGGATACTTTGGATTTATTTCCATCTCTTGCTTCCCCGAGCGCACCTCATTAAGGAGCTTTCACTCTGAACTTGCTTTTCAGAAAATACTGTGTAGCATATTTATTTGTTAATAAAATAAGTGCACTAGACAGTATTTTGGGGCTAAAATTGGCGGGAGTGGGGTGTGTAAAATGCCTTTACATTGCGGTCTATGGGAACTATGTGTTCCCAGCAAATATAAATATATATGTATATGACTATATACTGTACATACACATATAAACACATAAATATATATGTATATGACTATATACTGTACATACACATATAAACACATAAATATATATGTATATGACTATATACTGTAAATACACATATAAACACATAAATATATATGACTATATACTGTACATACACATATAAACACATAAATATATATGTATATGACTATATACTGTACATACACATATAAACACATAAATATATATGTATATGACTATATACTGTACATACACATATAAACACATAAATATATATGTATATGACTATATACTGTACATACACATATAAACACATAAATATATATGTATATGACTATATACTGTACATACACATATAAACACATAAATATATATGTATATGACTATATACTGTAAATACACATATAAACACATAAATATATATGTATATGACTATATACTGTACATACACATATAAACACATAAATATATATGTATATGACTATATACTGTACATACACATATAAACACATAAATATATATGTATTTGACTATATACTGTACATACACATATAAACATATAAATATACTGTATATGTATATATTCATATACATATATATTTAGACTATGCTGCCATTGCTGTGCTACTTACCCCATTCGCTGCGCTTAGGTTCTGTGCCTTCTCTGACGGGATCAAAACGAGGCTCCCATAGGAGCCTATGGAAATGCGCTCTTGTGAACCCAATGCTTCCCTTAATTGTGAGCGCGAGCTTGCGTTCGCATTGCTGATAACTTTAATACCAGCGCACATTACGTGCGTTGGTATTACACAGTGAAGCACAGACATCACTTTCACTAAATCGATATTTAGCGTAATCTTGTAATCTGGCCCAATATGTCTCAATTTATAAAGCAGCATCTCTCTTACCAGTATAGATATGACACATATCTCTATAGAATGCTGATTGTCAGTGTACAGGTACTTACAAAACTTTCATTATATAGTGCAGCATTTCTAGTATACATGCCTAGATACTAATTATATTTATAAAGCAGGCTCATTATCAGTATGTGATATTATATAAAAAATATGTGGTATCATTATACAATGAATCTTACTCATCATTGCTCTGCTGTGTAAGCTGTGATTTTATAGATACTTGTTGTTGCTATACAATGCAGCCTAATATAAATATATATATATATATATATATATATATATATATATATATATATACAGTATGTTGCGGGTAAAGGAAGAAATTGGATAATCCTAGCATTACCCGGGTAAACCTGACATTACTTAAGCGGTTGTGGTTAAAGCCCGATGTAACATGATAAATCTGCATCGAGTGCATCGAGTCACTGCATCAGACATATATACAATGCACTGTAATTTCCCCATCTTCACTATCTTTTTTCCCCCCGCCCGGGAGGTTCAAGGGGGACGAAGTCCCCCTTGTAAACCTTATTTCCCAAGGTTCACTTGGGGTGGATGCCAGAGGATGGGTGGGGCACCTTCCTTGAACCCCCAGACTGAGGCAAAAAAAAATGTGTAGATGGAGCAGGGCCGGCTCAACCATGGGACTAAGTGGGTCCAATGGACCCAGACAGCACTTGACAAGGGGCAGACTGAGTTAGTCATTGTTAGACCCAGACAAAACATGTCCTCTGTCTCAGTGGGGGGAGTCACAGGCTACCAGCAGCATAACCTCATCATGCACAAAAACACAGAATCGGTCAGAGGTGACAATTGAGATTAGACAAGTGTATCTCTTCCATAACCTACTTCACACTTATTGCAAAATTGTGCATAAGTATTGGTTGCATGCAGGTAGGCAGGCTTAATACGGTCAGTGGCCATGCTAGTAGGTTTATATGTAAATCTGTGATGCTAGTACTGGGGGGTGCCATTGCAATCTCGGACCCAGGCAGCACAATATCTTAAGCTGCCCTGGATGAGGGAAGTACATTACATCGGGTTTTACCCACAGCCGCTTGGGCAATGTCAGGTTTACCCAGGAAATCCTAGGATTGCCCGGATATCTGACTTTATCCGTAATATATATATGTATATTCATTCTTTTAACCTCAACACTCAGGATTTTTAAAAAATAAATTTATTAGTGACGTTTCGAGGATATACCGAATCCCCTTCCTAGGGTCTAAGGAAATGCACTAATAAATTTATTTTTGAAAAATCCTGAGAGTGCGGAGGGTAACAGAATTTAAATTATTATGCTGCAGCACCTGGGTGGTATATATTACTATTATTATAATTTATTTGTATAGCACTGCCAAATTCCGTAGCGCTGGGTACAGTGATGGGGGATACAATGACAAGGATTTGTGATAAAATACAAAACATAACAAAACTTAATAAATCTAGTACAGGAGGAAGAGGGCCCTGCTCCGGAGAGCTCACATTCTACAGGTTTAGGTTGCAGAGACATAAGGTTGGGGGTAGCTTGTCACATCGGTTGTAGTTGGAGCAGTGAGTCAGGCAGATCATGTACTGTATTAGTTTGGTTAGGATGAGAGATGGAGGAGAGATGGTAAGCCTCTCTGAATATGTGGGTTTTCAAGGAGCGTCTGCAGCTATACAAGGTTGGAAACAGTCTTATGGAGTGGGGTAGAAAGTTCCAGAGGACAGGAGCAGCACGTGCGAAGTCTTGGAGACGGAGTGGGACGTAGAGATAATAGGAGTGGAGAGACATAGGTCAGAGGTTGATCAAAGAGGACAGGATGGAGAATATTTCACGATGAGAGAGGAAATATAGTTGGGAGTTAGACTGTTGAGTGCTTTGTAAGTTAGGATTAATACTTTAAATTGTATTCTGGAGTGTATGGGGAGCCAGTATAGAGACTGGCAGCGCGGAGCAGCTGATGTAGATCGGTGACTTAGGTGGATTAGTCTAGCAGAAGCATTCATAATAGATTGGAGGGAGGAGAGGCAGTGTTTTGGAAGGCCATTTAGAAGTAGATTGCAATAATCAATGTGTGACAAAATTTGGGAATGAATAAGTATTTTGTAGTTTTTTGAGTAAGGAAGGGACGAATTCTGGAAATGTTGGGTAGGAGTGAACGGCAGGATTTGGTAAGTGCTTGTATATGTGGGTTGAATGTGAGTTCTGAGTCAAGTGTAACCCCAAGACAGCAGACCTGGGGTGAGGTGTTGAGAATAGAGTCTCCAACCATCAGAGAAATGTCAGGTGTTGGATGTCTCAAAGAGGGGGGAATAAGAATCAGTTCAGTTTTGGACAGATTGAGTTGGAGGTAGTGTGAAGACATCCAAGAGTAAATTGCAGAGAGGCAGTTGGAAATCTGGTTGAGTAAAGAGGGAGAGATATCAGGATAGGAAAGACAGATTTGGGTATCATCAGCATATAAGTGGTACTGGAATGCAAAGGAGGCTATAAGTTTTCCAAGGGAGGATGTCTAGAGAGAGAAAAGCAAGGGAACCAAGACAGAGCCTTGTGGTACTCCAACTGAGAGAGTCATAGGATCACAAAATATGTTGTTAAAGGAAACTGAAAATGAGCGTTTTGAGAGATATGAGGCAAACCAGGAGAGGGCTGTGTCTCGGATGCCAAATTAATGTAGTATTTTTAGGAGGAGAGGATGGTCAACTGTGTCAAAGGCAGTGGACAGGTCAAGAAGAATTAGTAAGGAGTAGTGGCCCTTTGCTTTAGCTGATAACAGGTAATTTGTTACTTTAGTAAGAGCGGTTTCAGTTGAGTGTTTAGGGCGGAAACCAGATTGTAGTGGATCAAGTAAGGAGTTAGTTGTGAGAAATTGAGTTAGCCGATTATAGACCAGTCGTTCCAATAATTTTGAAGTAAAGGGAAGTAAGGAGACCGGTCGATAGTTAGAAGGGGTGGAGGGGTCAAGTGAGGGCTTTTTTAGGATTGGTATGATTGACGCATGCTTGAATATATCAGGAAATGTGCCAGCAGTGAGAGATTGGTTAAAGAGATGAGTTAGGGTAGGGGTTAGTGAAGCAGAGAGAGAGGGAATAAGTTGTGAAGGAATAGGGTCAAGTGGGCAGGTTGTGAGATGAGCCAAGGATAGGAGTACAGAGACTACTTCCTCTGTTACAGGAGGGAAGTAGCATAGAGTTTTGTTAATAGAAAGGGTGAGTAGGATTGATGGTTTGAGGGGTGTGAGGTGCAGATTTCTTTTCTAATGGTGTCAATTTTATTTTTGAAGTGATCAGCAATAATCTGAGCAGTAACATTGGTAGTGGGCAGGGGTGCAGGCAGACGTAGAAGGGAGTTAAAGGTTGAGAACAGCTTTCTGGGGTTGGATGCATGAGATGATACAAGGGAGGAGAAATAGACTTGTTTGGCCAGGCTGAGTGCAGAGTTGTAGAATTTAAGGATGAATTTATAATGCCGGAAATCAGCACAGATGCGTGATTTCCTCCACTGCCGTTCAGCAGCCCGTGAACATCGCTGAAGGTATCTAGTCTGTTTGGTGTGCCATGGTTGCTGTTGAGTGATTGATGTATGTCGAAGAGTGCAGGGAGCTTTGTCAAGTGTTGATTTTAGTGCCAAATTATATTGTAAAGCAACAAGGTTTGGGCAAGAGAGGAATGAAATGTTGGAGAGCATAGGATTCAGTTGAGTGGAAAAGTCTGAGAGATCCAAGTCATTTAAATTCCTGCAAGGTAGCAGTTTTTTGGGGGCTTGCAAATATATTGCTGCTAGATTAAGAGAGAAAGTTAGTAGATGGTGGTCAGAGAGAGGAAGGGGGAAGTTAAGGAAGTTGGAAACGGCACAGAGATTAGTGAAGACCAGGTCTATGGAGTTGCCTTCACAGTATGTTTAAGATGTTGTCCACTGGGACAGGTCAAAAGAGGTGGTAAGGGATAGAAGTTTAGAGGCAGCAGGCATGTTAGGATTATCAATGGATAAGTTGAAGTCCCCTAAGATTAGAGAAGGGACATTACAAAAAAGAAAATGTGGAAGCCAGGCTTAAAAGTGGTCCAGAAATTGTGATGCTGGGCCAGGGGGCAGATAGATAACTGCAACACAAAAAGCTATAGGGGAGAAGAGGCGGATGGCGTGAACTTCAAAAGATGAGAAGGAAAGAGAGGGGGTGAAGGAATGCAGTGAAAGGTACTGTGTGGAGACAGGAGAATTCCTACTCCCCCTCCTTGTTTGTCTCCTGGTCTGGGAGTGTGACTGAAGTGCAGGCCGCCATAGGACAGAGAGGCTTTTTTAGATAGTTTTTATTTTATTTTGGTGGGGTGGGGGTTTGTAATGTTAGTGGGTGTTTGTAATTTTTTTTTTTTTTTTATAAACAGAGCTGATGTCTTTAGGGCAATGCCCTACAAAAGGCTCTTTTAAGGGCCATTGGTAGTTTGTTCTAGATTAGTTTTTTTATTTTGGGGTGTTTTTATTTTTTAATGGGTATTAGAATAGGAATAATTTTTATTATGTTTGATAATTTATTTGTTATTTTGTGTAATGTATTTTTTAGGGGGTGTTTGTTTTTCTTTTGTAGGAAAAGATCTATTATCTTTAGGGCAATGCCCTACAAAAGGCCCTTTTAAGGGCTCCCCAAAAAGCCATTTTAAGGGTCCCCCAAAAGGCCCTTTTTAAGGGCCCTTGGTAGTTTGGGGAGTGGGGGTTTGTATACTGTTAGGGGGTGTTTGGTTTTTTTGTAGCAAAAGAGCTGTTAAACTTAGGGCAATGCCCTACAAAAGGTCCTTTTAAGGGCCCCAAAAGGCCCTTTTATGGGCCCTTTGTAGTTTATTTTAGATAATGCTTTTTTTTATTTTGCTGTGTTTTTTTTTTTTTTAAAGGGTATTAGAATAGGAATATTTTTTTTTATAATTTCGTTTGTTTTTTGTAATGGTAGTTTTTTTTATTTTTTGTAATTTTAGGTTTTAGTGTAAGGCAGCTTAGGTTTTATTTGACGGGTAAGTTTGTATTTATTTTAACTAGGTAGTTAGAAAATAGTTAATAACTATTTACTAACTAGTCTACCTAGTTAAAATAAATACAAAATAACCTGTGGAATAAAAATAAAACCTAAGCTAGCTACAATATAACTATTTGCTATAGTGTAGCTAGCTTAGGTTTTATTTCACAGGTAAGTATGTATTTAGTTTTAAACAGGTATTATTTACTTAATAATAGTAAGTTTAATTAAGCTATAGTTTATTTATGTTAAAGTTAGGGTTACGTTAGGATTAGGGGTTAATAGTTTAATTTAGGTTGTTGCGATGTGGGGGGCAGGCGGTTTAGGGGTTAATAGGTTTATTTAGTTAATAATTGTAAGTTTAATTTAGATATATTTTAATTATATTAAAGTTAGGGGGTGTTAGGGTTTGGGTTACGTTAGGGGTTAATAGTTTAAATGTATTGCGATGTGGGGGGCTTTCAGTTTAGGGGTTAATACTTTAATTTATTATATTTTGCTGTGGGGGGCTTTCAGTTTAGGGGTTAATAGGTTTATTATAGTGGCGGCAGTGTAGGGCTTAATAACTTTAGTGGGGGCGATGTGGGTGGACGGCAGATTAGGGGTTAATAATATTTAAATAGTGTTTGTGATGCAGGAGGGCCGCGGTTTAGGGGTAAATAACTTTAGTATAGTGGTGACGATGTCGGGGAGCGGTGGAATAGGGGGTTAATAAGATTTTTAGTGGTGACGATGTCGGGAGCAGCACGTTACGGGTTAATAAATTTATTATAGTGTTTGCGATGCGGGAGGGCCTCGGTTTAGGGGTTAATAGGTAGTTTATGGGTGTTTAGGGTACTTTGTATCAGTTTAGTTATGAGTTTTATGCTACAGATTTGTAGCGTAAAACTTTTAATACTGACTTTAGATGGCGGTACAGATCTTGTCGTTTTAGATTGTAACACTCGCTCTTTAGCCTCACCGCAAAACTCGTAATACCGGCGCTATGGGAATCCTATGAAAAAATATAATTTTTACGAGTGCAGTACTGACGTTGCGTTATAGGCTAAAAGGCTGGCAGTACACCTATACCAACAAGACTTGTAATTGCTGCAGTGCGGTTTTAACGCTGAAAATACCACAAAACGCACAAACTTGTAATCTAGCTGATAGATTAGTCACATGATCCCAATTAGCAAAGGTCATAAATTACAGCAAGATCAAACAAGGCATGAGCAAACAATGCAGATGATACCTTTCTTATCAAAATGGAAGACAGAGAAAAGAAAATTGTTAAGGTAATAAAGACATACCAAAGATTTAAGATTTGTAGGGGGAAAAGGCAGCTATTTTGTGCTATGCAGGGTTAAAATGGATTCTGTCCTTTCACACATACTAAAGATTTAAGATTGGTGGCTTACAGGCATATGTCTTTTGTCATTGGCTCAATCGATCAGCTAAATCAGCTAAATCCAACTAGTACTTTGTTGCTCCATGGTTTACTCTTGAACAAAGGATAAAAAAGAAAACAAAGCAAGTTTGAAAATGGAAATACATTTGTTTTAAATTGCATGCTCTGTCTTAAAGGGATACTAAACCCAATTTTTTTCTTTCATGATTCAGATAGTGCATGCAATTTTAAGAAACTTTTTAATTTATTCTTATCCTGGGGTGCTGAATCAAAATTGGGCCGGCTACTTAGCTTAGAATCCTACTTGTTCAAATGAAGATACCAAGAGAATGAAGAAAAATTTATAATAGGAGTAAATTAGAAAGTTGCTTAAAAGTGCATGCTCTATCTGAATCATGAAAGAGAAAATTTGGGCTTAGTATCCCTTTAATCATAAATATTTTATTTAGATTTTACTGTCCCTTTTAACAATTTTGTTATTTTTACAGATACTAGTACATACCTAGTGTCAGGGTTTTTAAATTTGCAGTGATTACAGTCCATAGCAAACCCCCTGTGATAACCCACTTACAAGCCCACCCATAACTTGCATGGGGACAAACCACAGTTTTTTAATTAATCAGAAATTGTTTCCAGCATGTTTTTCATTAGGTTTATACATTTTTCTTATTGAATAGACTGATCTCTTAAATAACTTTTCAATGTCAAAGATGTTGCAAAGGTTCAGTTCATAAGTTAAAAGGACATTATAGTGTAATGTTCGAGAGCAGCAGTTCTCTGTGACTCCTGAACAGTATCTTGCAGACGTTAAACACATATGCTTGTAGATATGAGGTCTCATGAGATAGAAAAAAAGGGTGCAAAGGGCTTCAACATAGAGATACATACTCTACATATACATCTCTACATATGTATATGTGTGTGTGTATATATATAAGTCTGCACGGCCTCCATTGAAAAAGGCTCAGATGTGAGCCGAAACGTCTGGATTGGGCTTTTTGCTTATACATTAAAAGCTTATTGGATACAAATCCCTGTTTTGATGTGCCTGCTTTGGGATTCACTATACGCATTTGCTGTGCATGGGATCCATGGGACCTTCTATACACATTACATAGCAGTCCACCAGGGTGATCAACTGTTGGTGTGTGCCGTTTCTAGCTGCGTTTGTTTATATATATATATATATATATATATATATATATATATATATATATATATATATATATATATTTATATATATATTTATATATATATATATATATTTGTATATGTGTATATATGTATTTACAGACATATATACACATATAAACACATGAATACATATGTACGCATATATAGACATATACATATATATATATATATATATATATATGTAGAAATATATATTGTACCAAAATACCATCAGATATATGTAGAAATATATATTTATGAATAAACAGAACATATTCTTCTATGTGAAGAACATTTGAATGTGAAATATTCATATTTTCATGTTGAGTTAGTGCACTTGAGAATATGTGACCAGGTTTGCGTGCGAGTAGGGTGCACAATCTAATTTAAATTGTAAAAATATCCTCTCTTTTTTTTTTTTAAATCATTGATTTGTATCCACCCTGCATTACTTGCTCATTATGAAGGTATAGGTTCTTGGTATAATTATACAGAACTAGTCAGAACACATTGCTGTCATGATTCTTTCACTGATGTCTCCTGAGGAGCATTTGCTGTATCTCTGCAGACTTTAACTGAACTGCTGAAGAGAAGAAATTCTGCAAGTCTCTGTATCATTTCTACATCCCCCAGTAACCCAGGATAAAAATACCATTGCAGTCTAAATATGTCCTTGAATAAGTTAAATTCCACTACCTGAATTTCATTAAAGTCCCCTGCAAGTGATCTCAGTTCTAGGTGGTAGCTGATTGGTTAAACAAGACCACAACATCCTCGGCTAGATTTAGAGTTGGGCGGTAGCTGTCAAAACCAGCGTTAGAGGCTCCTAACGCTGGTTTTTACCGCCCTCTGGTATTTGGAGTCAGTCAGGAAAGGGTCTAACGCTCACTTTGCAGCCGCGACTTTTCCATACCGCAGATCCCCCTACGCCATTTGCGTATCCTATCTTTTCAATGGGATCTTTCTAACGCCGGTATTTAGAGTCGTGGCTGAAGTGAGCTTTAGAAATCTAACGACAAAATTCCAGCCGCAGAAAAAAAACAGTAGTTAAGAGCTTTCTGGGCTAACACCGGTTCATAAAGCTCTTGACTACTGTGCTCTAAAGTACACTAACACCCATAAACTACCTATGTACCCCTAAACCGAGGCCCCCCCACACCGCCGCCACTCTATTAAATTTGTTTAACCCCTAATCTGCCGCTCCATACACCACCGCCAGCTACATTATCCCTATGTACCCCTAATCTGCTGCCCCTAACATCGCCGACACCTACATAATATTTATTAACCCCTAATCTGCCCCCCCCAATGTCGCTGCTACCTTACCTACACTTATTAACCCCTAATCTGCCGACCGAACCGCACCGCTACTATAATAAATGTATTAACCCCTAATCCGCCTCACTCCCGCCTCAATAACCCTATAATAAATAGTATTAACCCCTAATCTGCCCTCCCTAACATCGCCAACACCTAACTTCAAACATTAACCCCTAATCTGCCGACCGGCTGCTCTGCTCTACGCTCCTTTTTTGGAGCCTAACACAGCCATTCTGTGAACCAGCTGTATTTAATTGTGCGGGGGAAAAAAAGCATGCGTAGCTAACGTACCCCTTTGGCCGCAGAACTCTAAATCTAGCCGTAAGTGTCTTACCTTAAGTGGTGCAGATGTGGCCTTTTTTATCTAAGAAGTTTAGTCACTACTGCAACAAAACTTTACCTTAAAGGGACAGTCTAGTCAAAAATAGACTTCCATGATTCAGATAGGGCACGTAATTTTAAACAATTTTCCAATTTACTTTTATCACCAATTTTGCTTTGTTCTCTTGGTATTCTTAGTTGAAAGCTTAACCTAGGAGGTGCATATGCTAATTTCTTAGACCTTGAAGGCCACCTCTTTTCAGAATGCATTTTTAAAAAAAATCACCACTAGAGGGTGTTAGTTCATGTGTTTCATATAGATAACACTGTGCTCATGCATGTGAAGTTATCTGGCAGCCAGCACTGATTGGCTAAACTGCAAGTCTCTCTAAAAGAACTTAAATAAAGGGGCAGTTTGCAGAGGCTTAGATGCAAGATAATCACAGAGGTAAGAAGTATATACATATAACTGTGTTGGTTATGCAAAACTGGGGAATGGATAATAAAGGGATTATCTATATTTTAAAACAATAAAAATTCTGGTGTAGACTGTCCCTTTAAATGTAGCGCCACCCAGGGTGCTGAACCAAAAATTGGCCAGCTCCTAAGCTTATATTCCTGCTTTTCAAATAAAGATAACAAGAGAATGAAGAAAAATTGATAATAGGAGTAAATTAGTAAGTTGCTTTAAATTGCATGCTCTAACTGAATCATGAAAGAAAAAAATGGGGTCCAGTATCCCTTTAAATACAGTAGAATGTAATAATTGACAGATACACAATAGAAAGACAACACAAGATTACTCACTTTGAATTTGAAATGAGGAGTAGAATATTTTTTCTGGCAAATTTCAAAGGTGATCAAATTTTTCCTCCTCCTGTGTCATGTGACAGCCATCAGCCAATCACAAATGCATTTCTGTATGTATTGTGCACTTTGCACATGCTTAGTAGAAGCTGGAGCCTCAGAAAGTGTGAATATAACAAGACTGTGCATGTTTTGATTATGGAAGTATATTGGAATTATTTTTTTTAAATTGCATGGCCCTCTAAGAGCTGTTTATCTCACTTTGCATGACTCTGATTAAGAGGGAGCGACACCTACATTATTTTACAATGCTTAAAAAATACAAAGGTTTTATGTGATTTCTCTCCATGCTGGCAAGTGTTTGATCATCTGACCCTCAGCAACAGTTTATGTGACTGCATGACCCAACTCATCATCACATGAGATTATAGGGGGCACGCTACTGAGTCCATCCTGGTGCACTAAGCTAGCAGTAGCCCAGGTCTAAATATACAGGTATTTGCCCACTCTAATGCCAACCGTAGGAGATAATATATCAGCCTTGACTACCCCACCATATGGTAAAACTGCAGCTGGCGCTCCCTACTGGGCACAATGAATGTGGATTAGGCGTCCTTCTAATGACTTAAAGGGACAGTCTAGGCCAAAATAAACTTTCATGATTCAGATAGAGCATGTAATTTTTTTTTTTTTTAATTTCTTGTTTCTTTATTTTTCCAACAACAACATAACAACACATATATTGCAACAACATAAGTGAATAAAGTTACAACTGATACGCTCATTGAACAATTAGCTCCAGTCCGCATCTGTAAAGTTATGGACCAGTTATGTTGGACCTAAGAGTCTCTGAATCGGGTGGGAAGTTAGTCTCTTTGTGGTCTATTCCCAGACTGCATGAGCAATTAAACATAGTGCAACAGAAAACAATGTTTACAAATTTACAAAACATAACAAACTTTCAGGGAATTACATTACGAACAACACATGATACATCCAGTTATGACATTTTTATCCGGGCTTAGTCAGATAAGAAATTTAGAGCTGAAAAAGGACTGGTAAAGGACAGGTCAGGAGATCATGTTCACATTTATTAGATGGAATAGCTAAGAGCTTCTTTTTTTATATAGGTATTGTTCCCAAAGGAACATCATGTCTTGGAAGAAATTCATACGGCCTGTTCTGAAGTAATAATATCTCTCTAGGGTCAGAGTGTTTTTTACTATCTCAATCCATTGGATAACAGTAGGTAGCAAAGGGCATTTCCAGAATTTAGGTATAAGTCGTTTTGCCGCATTTATCAAAATCTGGTAAAGTTGCCTTCTAATTTTACATGGGATGTTAGAGAGTTCATTAAATAGAATCGTTTCCGGAGAGAGTTCAAAATGAACTCCTATTATATTGCAGGCTTGTGTGTGTATTTGGGCCCAAAATGCCCTCATCCCCTCACATTCCCACCAGATATGGTACATGGTGCCTACCTGGCCACAACCTCTCCAGCATTTGTCATTAGCGTTAATAAACATATATTTTAACCTGCTAGGGGTCAGATACCATCTAGTAGTGATTTTTAAATTAGTCTCCAAACCTGCTGCAGAGTGTGCTGATTGAGCTGTGGCCTTAAGCCATGAGGACCACTGCTTGGTAGAGAACTTTGAGTGCATTTCCCTCTCCCATTTAAGAACGTAATTTGGTAGCCCTGTGTAATAGGATTTAAGCAGGCATCGGTACATTAAGGAGATGACTTTTTGTGGATGATGTGCTGAGGTGCAAAGGGATTCAAATATTGTTAATTGTCTCAGCATATCCTTATTTAACTTGTGCGTGGCTAAGAAATGTCTTACTTGGTGGTAGTATAACCAAGAATCAAATGGATACAGGTCTCTTTCTAACAATGTGTCTCTCGAGGCCATTTGTCCCTGCGACAGTAATAGGTGTATGGGTAAGAATTCTGATAATGACTGGTCTGAAACGTCATTAATTGATGCTTTTTTCAAATTAACAGGAAACTCTTTATTGGGATGTAAAATTGTCAGTGGCGAGTAAGCTGTAGTGATTAAGCGGAATTTGTTTCTTAATAAAAGCCAGTCAGACCATGTTTCTTTTAAAATTGGGTAATTATCTATTGATTCCCAAGGTGGTTTTTGTGGGGCCCAACAAAGGCTGCCCATATGGGGAGTGTCAGCCAGTTGCGCTTCTAATTGAACACACCTCTTATAAGAATTTCTCCCCTGCCTACACCAGTCCATCACCCGGTTCAGAGAGGAAGCTTGTTTGTATAAAAGGAGATTGGGAACTCCTAGCCCACCATCATCTTTGTGTGTAAACATAGTACTTTTAGCTATCCTGGGCGGCCTACGATACCATATGTATTCGTCCATGATAGACTGCAATTTACCTATAAGGCCTCTAGTACCAGGTATCGGGAGGGCTTGTATAATGTATAGAGCCTTTGGTAAAAGGGTCATTTTGGCCGCAGCTATTCTGCCCAACCAAGAGATGTGTTTTGGGAGCCAGGATGAAGTCAAGCTAGTAAACTCCTCAATTAGTTTTCCATAGTTCAGCTTACGGAGATCTTCCACATTTAATGATAGGAATATTCCTAAGTATTTCAATGCACGGGTCTGGATTTTATACGGGTGTTTTTGGGACAGACTAATAGTGTCATTTGCCGATAAGTTTATTGGGAGTAGTTCAGACTTATTATTATTAATTAAGAAATTGGAGACTTCACCAAAGGTTTTTAATTCTCGTTGCACTACAGGTAGAGATAGTTCTGGTGCCGTCAATGTCATCAAGACATCATCAGCAAACATTGCTAATTTATAAGACTCCTCTTTAATTGTGATACCTTGAATTTCGGGATTTGCACAAATTTTTTCTGCTAGGGGTTCTAGGGACAAAACAAATAGTAGCGGGGACAGAGGGCAACCCTGACGGGAACCATTTCGAATTTCAAAATGGTCTGAAAGTGTTCCATTAACTCTGACTTGAGCGGTGGGGTTAGAATATAGAGCTAAAATTTTATTAATAAATTTATTAGGGAATCCGAATTTTAAAAGGGTTGCCTGTAGATAGGTCCAATCTAGCCTATCGAAAGCTTTTTCAGCGTCCGTGGATAGAAGCACTGATGGGGTATTTGAGTTTTTCACATAATCTATTAGGTGAAGGACTTTACATATATTATCTCTAGCCTCACGCTGGGGGACAAAACCAACTTGATCATGGTGAATCAAATTTGGGAGGAATCTGTTAATTCTAGAGGCCATTATCTTGGCATATATTTTCAAGTCAACATTTAGCAAGGATATAGGCCTGAAGTTTGCCGGGGAGGTTGGAGATTTACCAGGTTTAGGAATAACCGAGATGTGGGCTTGCATCATTGTGTCCGGGAAACAGTTTAAGTCTGAAATGCTATTAAAAAGACTATGGAGGTGTGGGACAAGCTGCGACTTAAAGATTTTAAAATATTTATTTGAAAAGCCATCTGGACCAGGGGCTTTGTCCGGCTTCATATTCTTTATAGCTTCTAAGATTTCTTCCTTGCTAATAGGGGAATTCAAAAAGTCTCTCTCTCTAGATGACAGCCTAGGGAGCCTTATATTACAGAGATATTTGTCACATAAAGACCTATGTGCTTCAGTCTGTCTGTTAGGGAATAGGTTATATAGCTTATGATAAAATGTTTGAAAAGATCTGCCTATAGCTTTTGTGTCTTCTATTGCTACACCTTGTGGCGAGACCAGAGAATGAATGTAGGATTGTAGTCTTTGTTTTTTTAACGCCCTGGCTAATAGTTTTCCGGATTTATTACCCTCTCCATAATACTTCTGCTTTATATACAGTTGGTGGCGTTGAGATTCTATTTGTAAATGCTGGGATAAACTCTTACGTTTTGCTTCCAGGGCTTCAAGTAGTGATTGGTCTTTGGGGTTTAATTTTAAGAGATAATCAGCCTCAGAGACTTCTTGTGCCAATTTAGTGTAAGCTATTAAAGATTGTCTAGTCTTGAATGCCTTAATCTTAATAAATTCACCTCTAATAAAAGCCTTATGCGCCTCCCAAACAGTGGCAGGACTAGGTCCTGAAGGGCTATTAAGGGAAAAATACATATCTAGTTGTTTGCTTAGTTTATCTAAAGTCTGGGGATCTGATAGCAGTGAGTCTTCTAGTCTCCAAGTGAAGGGTTTAATTGGGATTGAGGGCCACATCACGGAACACTCCACTGCAGAGTGATCCGACCATGGAGTGTGTTTTATATAAATGTTTTTAACTAGGGATAGCGCCAGATGGTCTACAAATACATAGTCAATCCTAGAGTGACTTTTTTTGCGGGTTGGAGAAAAAAGTATAGTCTTTAATGTGAGGATGGAGGTATCTCCATGCATCATGGAGTGTCATGGATTTTAGATCTCTCCACACAGAGGAGAGCATTTTATGGCTAGCCTTGATATTAGGGTTCGAACTATCCAAGCTTGGGTCTAAGGCAATGTTTAGGTCTCCTGCAACTATGAGGGGGCCTTTATAAATATCCAAGACCTTAGCAGTGACGTGGGAGACAAACTTCTCTTGATTAACATTGGGGGCATAGAGGTTAACTATAGTAACTGGTTTGCCAAACAGCAAACCCACCACAATAAGAAACCTGCCTTCTTTATCTTTTTCGATTTGTAAAAGTTTAAACGAGATAGATTTATGGATAAGGAGACTAACTCCATTTGTTTTTTTAGTTACATTGGTACAGTGGTAGTGCTGGGGGTAATGTGAGGAAAAATATTTAGGAATAGAGTGACCTTTAAAATGGGTTTCCTGGAGCAATAATATATGTCCCCCTCTCTTGCGTAAATCTAGTAAAGCCATACTCCTCTTATTAGGGCAGTTAAACCCTTTGACATTCTGCGTGATTATTTGAATTTTTTGTTCTGACAGCTGTGACTTAACCATGATTACTTATGCTTAATAAACCAAACTCTACTCTGGGTGCAACTTCACATTCGCATGTAGTCCCTGAACGTAACATAATCAACTTTAAAATTAACAATAAAACTAGAACATTATCTGAGTTTAAATATACACAACAGGTGTAAACAGTGTAGTAGAAGAATACCATCTTCTCAAGTAGGAGAGCTAATCTCCTAATGGGCATGAATATCAATTTTAGAAGCATGAAATACCATCTAGTTTAGATTAAACAAAGTGAATTGTCGCCTCCATCGGGCCACGTGGTGCATTCACGCATGGGCCCGCCAGAGTCGACAACGCACAACATTGATTGACCTGATATGGGTTTGACATTGTGAATCAGAAAAAGAGAAGGAAGAAGAGAAAAAGGAAAGAAAAAAAAGAAGAGCGAGGGTCTAACATCAAAATCAATCCAATACTCATAGTATAAGCTGCGACACCTAAATGTCAGGGATCGCAGCATATGAATCAAAAAGCAACATTGAATACAAATAATACAGTCACCAATTTCAGTTTCAATCTTACTGTATGATCCCTGCTTATTATATACTTAGCTGTTCTTCATAAGGTTACCGGGGATGCAACCACCTTTGCACAAGGTTAAAATCGTGCATGGGGAGGGAGAAAAAAAAAGAGAAATTTGTAACACAAATCAGAGGGAGTCTCAGGTTAGTCACCCCGGCATTTCAGAGGTCGAGGGTCCAGATTTGGGTTTGCGGGGCTTCTTGGAAGAAACCTCTTGCCATTCAGCTCTTTGAGGGAGAGGTGGAGGCAGTAGAGATCCTGTAGTGGTTGCTTGGTCCAGGTTTTCCTGAGGCACAGGTAAAGGAATGTTCAGCTCTTTGCAGATCTGATCCATGTCAGCCGAAGATTGGCATGTTAACTTTCTGCCTTTCCAGTTTACTTGAAGGTGAAAAGGGTGCCCCCATCTATAGGGGATATTCAGCTGTCTGAGTTTGATCGTTAAGGGTCTAAGTTCCCTCCTCTTCAGCAGGGTCCTGGGTGTCAAATCCTCAAATAGCTGCAATGGCTCTGTTCTAAATTTAATTGGATGTTTCTGCCTCGCCCTCTTCATTATTTCCTCCTTCATGGGAAAACTGGTGACTTTGATGATTACATCTCTTGGCGGTTGGTCCCCCAAGGGTTTGGCTCTCAGGGCCCTGTGGAAACGGTCCAGAGCCACAGTGGCGTCATCACCAGTGTCTAATAAATATGTGAAAAGGCCTTGTATGTATGACTCTAGGTCTGCTGGGGATATGGTTTCAGGGATTCCCCTTATCCTAATATTGCTACGCCGGCTCCTGTTCTCTAAATCATCAATTTTATTCTCCATTTGAGCCATAGCGACATCTTGTTGCGTAGCTTTAGCCCTCAGAAAAGTGAGATTAGAGCAGGAAAGGTCTGATTGACCCTCTAGTTTCTCCACTCTAAGTCCTATGTCTACGATATCTTTTTTTATCTCCGCTATTTCTTCCCGAATGCACTGCTTAACTTGGCTGACTAATGCATTAAAGTCTTTTTTAGATGGTAGAGAGTCCAAAAGAGCTTTAGGGATAGTGATAGCAGGGCTAGGGGTTTCAGGATCTGATTCTGAAGATGATGATGGGGAACTAGGGCGTTTTTCTGTAGTTTTAGACTGTACCGGGGTTTGGGAATCCAGAGCTTTTAAAAAATTATTTACTGAAGGAGTGGGACCTTGCTTCTTGGCTAGCTTTTCAGGCTTATTCCCTTTTTTAGGCGACATGGTAGCTTTGCAAAATATTGAAAGTCACAGAAAGAGCACACCTTGAGTGTCACAGTCTAGTGAATAGCTTGGGGATTATAAGTAATCTGGATTGCAGAGCTTGCGCTTTAATTGCAGACAAATGTCACTTTAAAATCTCCAGATGAATGCTTAGATAATAAAGGTTTAACCCCTTCTATAACTGTGCTCGCCCTGCAAGTTCCAGCAGCACTACAGCTCTCTGTTTTATAATGTAAGAGACTGCCACGGGGCTCTCCCCACCTCACAGCTTCGCTTCACACACAAACTGCGGCCCTCTGAACCGCAGATTTTCCTAGCGGTATCTGGTCAGTGCGAGTGCATGATCGGTGAATTTATCCAGCTTCCACACCACATAAGAGCTTACCCGCACTGCGCCAGGAGATCCCTCAGTGTCAGGTGAATCTTGCAAGTGAACTCCGATTCCGTCGGTCTGAACAGGCCTCTTGAGTAGTTCCCTGTAATCTGCAGAGTTGCGGACGTCCACGTGGCTTATGCCGTTGCAGCTTCGGCCCCCGCTCACAGAACCCCGGTATCAGCCGTTCAAACACAGCCCATGAAAGTCACTTCTGCCTTATCGACCCACATTTAAGGGCATAAAAAGTCAATCCATGCTGTCACATAGGTATTTTAGAACCGTTTTGCCCCCAAGGAAGCTCAGAGCTCACAAAAGTGCAGCCATCTCAGTTGAGCGCTGGCTCCGCCTCCAGAGCATGTAATTTTAAACAATTTTCCAATTTACTTTTATCACCAATTTGCTTTGTTCTCTTGGTATTCTTAGTTGAAAGCTTAACCTAGGAGGTTCATATGCTAATATCTTAGACCTTGAAGGCCACCTCTTTTCAGAATGCATTTTAAAAGTTTTTCACCACTAGAGGGTGTTAGTTCATGTATTACATATAGATAACACTGTGCTCGTGCACGTGACGCTATCTGGGAGCAGGCACTGATTGGCTAAACTGCAAGTCTGTCAAAAGAACTGAAATAAAGGGGCAGTTTGCAGAGTCTTAGATACAAGATAATCACAGAGGTTACAAATATATTAATATAACTGTGTTGGTTTTGCAAAACTGGGGAATGGGTAATAAAGGGATTATCTATCTTTTAAAACAATACAAATTCTGGTGTGCACTGTCCCTTTAATATATGATTAGTTGGTCGTTAGCATTTCATCTATTCACTATATGGAAACTTTTTACATTACATTATATATTGCTTATGATGTTGGGGCTTGATACACATTTGCTATATAATCTGACCATTAAATATCACATGAGTTGGGTTTTAGATAACTATATCTTGCATACAAGCCAGACACTGCTTCAGTTATTTTGGTCCATTTTTAGCCTTAATCATCTAGTGTTTTGTATTGGATTCATTTTTAGAGTATTCATCACCACTATTTTTAGCATAAATATTTGTATTCATTATTATAGTCAGTTCTATATTATTAATTTCTTGTTGAATCAGCTATTCTTTATCACATTAGTATATCATTGCTAGACACTACACTTAATCACATAGCTAACATTGCACACATAGGCCTAGTTTCCATGTAGGTGGTAATGTTTGGAAACTGGTGATAAAAATATTTATCTCCATGAAAGTCTACAGAGAATTTTTATATTATCACCAGTTTCTAACGTTTACCACCTCAATGGAAGCTATAAGACAAAACAGGTATTGGCGCACATCCAAAAACATAAGACCACTTATTTTTACACATATTTTTAACATATTCTTAAATGCTGCAAAAAAATGCCTGCTTAAAGGGACACTGAAGCCACAGTTTTTCTTTCATGATTCAGATAGAGCGTGCGATTTTAAGCAACTTTCTAATTTACACCTATTATCAATTTTCCTTCATTCTCTTGCTATCTTTATTTGAAAAGCAAGAATGTAAGTTTAGAAGCCGGCCCATTTTTTGTTCACAACCTGGGTTATGCTTGCTGATTGGTGACTTAAGGCACCCACCATTAAACAAGTGCTGTCCAAGGTCCTGCACCAAAAATTGTCTGGCTCCTTAGCTTAGATTCTTCTTTTTCAAATAAAGATAGCAAGAAAGTGAAGAAAATAATAATAATAGGATAATAATAATAATAGGAATAAATTAGAAAGTTGCTTAAAATTGCATGCTCTATCTGAACAATTAAAGAAAAAAATGGGTTAAGTATCCCTTTAATATTTTTTAAAATGTTTAAATAAAGTTGGGATCTTAGTCACACAATATGGCCATATTCTGCTCAGCCAGTCACCACTTACAAGATGTCCCAAAATAGACTGGTCCTAACACTATAAAGTTTAGCCTTACTGGGCTGAATCATTCGATTCTAATATACCAAAATAGAATTCCAACACTGCAGTACTATGCCTCAAATCAAGACTGCACAGAATGAGACTCATTGGGGCATATTTATCAAGGTCTGGCGGACCTGATCTGACACTGCGGATCAGGTCCGCCAGACCTCGCTGAATACGGCGAGCAATACGCTCCCCGTATTCAGCATTGCACCAGCAGCTCACAAGAGCTGCTGGTGCAACGCCGCCCCCTGCAGACTCGCGGCCAATGGGCCGCCAGCAGAAGGGTGTCAATCAACCCGATCGTACTCGATCGGGTTGTATTGTGGCGATGTGTGTCCGTCTGTTCAGAGCAGGCGGAGAGGTTATGGAGCAGCGGTCTTTGTGACCGCTGCTTCATAACTGCTGTTTCTTGCGAGTCTGAAGACTCACCAGAAACAGGGGCCATCAAGCTCCGTACGGAGTTTGATAAATAGAGCCCTCTGGCTTTACATATATAACTCAATTAAATAGTCTGGAACACACCTGAGCAGGGTGGTGTGCTTTAACCAAAGAGATTTGATCAGTCTCCCTTAAATTTAAGAAATACAACAAGGGGGTTTGGTTAAGCACACCTAACAAAAACATTTTATATATTAGCACACATATTGTGGGAGTTCTGCCAAAACGACCAAAATAAGTATGACAAAAACAGGTATTGGCGCACATCCAAATACATAAGACCACGTATTTTTACACATATATTTAACATATTTTAAAATGCTGCAAAAAATTGCCTGTTTAATATTTTTTACATTTTTAAATAAAGTTGGGATTTTAGTCACACAATATGGCCATATTCTGCTCAGCCAGTCACCACTTACAAGGTGTCCCAAAATAGACTGGTCCTAACACTATAAAGTTTAGCCTTACTGGGCTGAATCATTCGATTCTAATATACCAAAATAGAATTCCAACACTGGCTGTAGTACTATGCCCCAAAGCAAGACTAATGCCAACCGTAGGAGATAATATATCAGCCTTGACTACCACACCATATGGTAAAACTGCAGCTGGCGCTCCCTACTGGGCACAATGAATGTGGATTTGGTGTCCTTCTAATGACTTAATATATGATTAGTTGGTCGTTGGCATTTCATATATACACTATATGGACACTTTTTATGTACATTATATATTGCTTATGATGTTGGGGTTTGATACACATTTGATATCTGACCATTAAATATCACATTAGTTGGGTTTTAGATAATTACATCTTGCATACAAGCCAGACACTGCTTGAGTTAATTTGGCCCATTTTTAGCCTTCATCATCTAGTGTTTTGTATTGGATTATTTTTTAGAGTATTCATCACCACTATTTTTAACATAAATATTTGTATTCATTATTATAGTTAGTTCTATATTATTAATTTTTAGTTTAATCAGCTATTCTTTATCACAGTAGTATATCATTGCTAGACACTACACTTAATCACATAGCTAACATTGCACACATAGGCCTAGTTTCCATTCAGGTGGTAATGTTTGGAAACTTGTGATAAAAATATATATCTCTATCAACGTCTACAGAGAATTTTTATATTACCACCAGTTTCTAACATTTACCACCTCAATGGAAGTTAGGCCATAGTAGGGTGAAATCCCCTCTCTACATACCCTTACACATTATTATTATTATTCATTAATTTTGTCTCTGATAATATTTCTCTCCACTTGAGTTGCTTTTTATCACTTAATTTTTATCACCCATTTAATATCATGCGATAGACATCCCTTATATATGGTTGGTGTATCCTTAAGTAAATCTCTTTGCACATTATATGTATACGTCTTATTGCTGGCTAGTGCTAATGATACAGTGTGTTTTTATTTTATGTTTGTTTTTAATGTACGAATATATAATGATATTTTATTTTTGATGCTTTGTATTGACTTAGCGAACTAGATATATTGTACTAATGTTGTGTATCCAATCATCAATTGACTTCATATCTCCCCCCTGTTCCATTCTATGGCCCAATAGTCAGTATGTTTAAAGGGGGTGTGATACATGATCTCATTATGATTGGATGCAGTGTTTTTTTTAAATAGAGCAAGGCAGTGAATCAACTATACAGCCTGATAAAATGGCAACAAGTGCCGAGAAACGCGTTGCTGTGCATTTTTTAAAATTATTTTCTTAATAAACATTTTATACTAACTCTTGCTCTACATGGATCTATTGCTTGGGGTGGTTGGATCTTCCTCTCTGTAGGAGTATCAGAGCAGATGGGATCCTGAATGGCGGTCTTACCGATTTTGGATTGGAGCCTGTGACGTCACCTTTACATACCCACAGTGTTCCTGTTACCTCTGTGGAGAGAGTGAGTAAGCCGAGTGCCTCCGAAGCCTCAGTTTGCCTGTTTTGCACTGTTTGTGCATCCTCTTTTGTGTGTACCCTGCGTCTTTACATAGATGTGTTTAAATGTACTTAGCAATACTGCACCATAAGGCACCTCTTCACCTTTTGTCTTTTAGGACACTGATCGTATATATCATTATTTGAGAGAGCAGTCTTGGACTGGGACTTTTTGTCATCTTATGCTTCAATTAACCCATTGACTTCAGAATGGTTCACTATATTATTGGGATATATTCCTTTTAATTTTATATTTTATTTGCAAGCGCACCTCTGATCTGATAAAAAGGAGGAGGCAGATACTGGGCAAGTATATAAAGATAAATAGTATTAAATAGAAAAACAGAAGTATCATATGGCACACTTGTTTTGAGAGCCTAAATTGCCATATCATAAGTTAGCACGAAGGGTATTATTAATTAAAATATAACTTTTATTGATCATATCAAACGATAAAAAATGGGGGGAGACAATTTAAAATTGGGGTATAAACGTAGCTGGAGAGGGTTATGGATGACCATTAATAGTGATTGTATTTATCCTTATTCAAATAGGATATAGTGCTTCAGTGATTTGTGTAATAACACTATCTATCTTGAGACATATATAACAGTAGTTCATTAGGGTAATTACACTTTTACACCTAAAAGGGGTAACACCACTACACCTCTTGTATCCAAAGCTACACTTTATCCCTACAAAAGTAGACAACATTTATTGAAGTATATTCAGTTAAAAAAAGGGGAAAAGGGTTAATCCCAGGAGGGGACTACCCTTAGAATGAAGTGATTCAAAACTGACTTCTTTTGTGAAAATTAGAGTTTCCTCAGTTAATAATCAGATTAAAAAATTATGCACATTTAAATATAGAGTATCCAGCAGGATTATATAATAATATCGTCTATAGTGTTAATATATTATAAAGCACTGTTAACATTTCCACAGTGCATCAGCCAAATAATGGCAACTCTATTCACACTATTGTACACTGCTGTAAAATATGCCACTGGATTCAATCACTCTTAGTTAAATATAGAAATACCAGGTACGAGTTGTATATTCTTAAGTAATGTAGGTTTTAGCCGTAACTGTCTTCACTATCGATAATATGCAACAGTGCACAGAGCACATAACATTACTTATTTTGTTAGCTCAACTTATAATGTTTGTACTGTTAAGGGCAACGTACCTCTGGTTTCTAGGTATTTCTTATTAATTTTAGCAAAAGAGCGAATGCCTTATAAGGCCAACAAATATTATCAAATGCTACCCATAAATTAAACCAGGTACGAGATGTATATTCTTAAATAGTGTGGGATTTAGCCGTAACTGTCTCCACTAGCGATAATATGCAACAGTGCACAGAGCACATAACATTACTATTTTGTTAGCTCAACCTATAATGTTTGTACTATTCAGAGCAATGTACCTCTGGTTTCTAGGTATTTCTATTAATTTTAACAAAAGAGCGAATGCCTCGTAAGGCCAACAAATATTAGCAAATGCTACCCATAAATTTTATAATTATAATTATCAAAAAAGAAGCAGTGCGAACGCCTGACGCGCGTTTCGCCAACTGCTTTGTCAAAGGCGCCGGTTGTCCTCCGTGCTGCCTATTTATACTAACGCCAGCCAATCCAGGGCGGGGAGAGGTGTGTCCCGGTCACATGGTGCGCGCAACCAATCGCGTAACATCAGTGACATCATGGATCACATGTATCTTTATTTAGTTTCTATGGGCACGGTACCTCAAAAGAGGTATTCTTGGTATCCAGTCATAGTACCGTAACAGGCACAAGCTATGCAAACAATCTATATGAGAGGATCCATAATTTCTAAAGATCGTTAACGTTTGGAGTAAAAAAGGGGCGAATGTTCAAATTATTAATAAACAATGTGAATGTCAAATCCGATTCAGATTGGCGATGTTTTGTTTTTAGAATTAGCCATAAATACTTGTAGTACATTATCTTGCCATGAATATGGAGGTGTGTATCTGAGAATGGCCAATCACAGCGTAGATATGAGCAGCATTGTAAACAGACCCTGATTCAGGACGAGAGCGTATTACATATACTATATATTTACTTCTCGTTTGGTATGATCTGAAAAGCACATTATGAGTTTAAATCAAAACAAATACCCATGTCTATAGTATATTAGACAGCATTATCTTAGCTGTATGCTCACTGTTTGGTAGTTTTAAAAAATGCTTTCTAAAGGAAAGAAAGCGCAAGTACATGTATCATGAATATGTTGGTATGTTATAATGATCTTTAGTTGAGATCTATATACAAATTCATTGTATTCCTTAACCACACAGAAGTTCAGAAAGTGGTGTTTTGAGTAAGTCATTCATGCTCAAGAAGCATAAGTTCCTAAGTTTTAAAAGTATAACAGGAGTGGGGACATTTTCATATGTATCCATATATGGAAATTTTATTGTTAGTATTTTCCTCTCATTTCCTGCAAAAGTGTACTTTGTTTGACTCCGTATTTAATTGTGGTTCCCAAATGGTAGACATATATCAGATATTATATACTTGCAATTAATCCAGAAAGATCTTCAAAGCACAAGGATAAAGAGAACAATCCTTTTTCATTTAAGGTTTGATCAACTATAGAAATGGGCTGAAGGTTAGTTGTTCATTTAGACCTTTGTGGGCCATGGTTTGGAGCCTGAAGATCCATTTAGTTTCTTCTTTGAGTAAAGTTGTTTCCATATTTCCTCCCCTAATGCCTAGTTTCATCCTTTGTAGGATCCAACATTTAAGGACAGGTTTTCCTTCATGTTTTTCCAAAAAATGTCTCGCCACAGACGTGATTTTGTTTCCTCTTTCCAGATCACTTTTAGCATTGCGGATGTTACCTAAGTGCTCCCCAAGTCTTGTTCTCAGTTCTCGAGTGGACATTCCTACTTACTTTTTTCCACATATGCACTCAATACAGTAAATGATATTTTTAGTTCTACAATTATAGAAATCATTCATATATATACTCCCTTTTGGGAAAATTTCCATCTTTTTCACTGTGCGTATGTATGGGTAGAACTTGCATGTTCCACAAGAATAAGTACCTTTAAGGTTATCTTTCCTTTTGCTCTGATTTTTGACAAAGTCACTTTTGACAATGTTGTCTCTGATAGTTGGGGCTTTTCTCCAGGAGACCTGTATTCTGTCCCCAATTCTTTTAGTCAGATCTTCATCCGTATGTAGTATATGTATATGCTGGTTAAGAATTTGGGACATTTTTCTGTGAGCTTCATTAAATGTGCTCACAAATCTCACCTTTTGGTCGCTCATATCCTTCATTTTCGGCACCAAAAGGTCTGTTCTTGCAATATGTAGTGCTCTGTGGTAGGCCCTCTTTAGTATTGAATTAGGATAGCCTCGTTCTTTTAATCTCAATTTAAGATCCTTTGCTTGTTCCTTGAATTTTGATATTTCAGAGCAATTACGTCGTAGGCGTAAGAATTCTCCATAAGGTATGGCTTTCTTAGTGGAATCATGAGGGGGCACTTTCAAATCTGAGGATTGAGTTGGTGGCTGTCTCTTTTCTGTGCAGGTCCGTTTGGACTTTATTAAATATATCCCGGGAGACACTTAGATCTAAGAAAGTTACCCTATCGTAATTGATCTCATATGTTAGTTTCAAATTCAAGTCATTGTTGTTTATTTCACTTATGAAGGATTTGAATATGTTGATGTCCCCTCTCCATAGTATAAAGACATCATCAATGTATCTCAGTCACATTAAAATATGTTCATTGTATTTCAGCATACTATCTCCAAACACAGTTTCTCGTTCCCACCACCCTAAATATAGGTTTCGTATGTGGGGGCACATGCCGTGCCCATCGCCGTGCCTCTAATTGGAAGGTAGAATTTATTGTTAAAAACGAAATAATTGTGGCTGAGGACAAATTTGAGTAGGCGTAGGATGAAATTATTTTTGTCAGTACTGTCAGATCCCTCCATTTTGAGGAAATATTAAATTGCAAAACATCCCCATTTATGATCAATTGATGTGTAGAGGGATTCTACATCACATGTAGCAAGGAAAGTACTCTCATCCAAAGTAATGCCCTCAATTTTACGCAAAACGTCCACAGTGTCCCTAACATATGATGGTAATGTTAGGACAATGTTTCTAAGTCGGAAATCAATATATCTCGAGGCTTGTTCACTCAAACTCCCTATACCGGAGACAATTGGTCTTCCAGGAGGTATTTGTTTGTTTTTATGAATCTTTGGGAGGAGATATAGTGTAGCTGTTTTTGGTTTGCTAATGGTCAGATACTTGTACTCTTTATTACTGACTAAAGATTCTCTTTTCGCACTTTCAATTATATTTTTGTATTTTGAGAGGAAATCATCTGTTGGGTCCCCAAATAGGTGTTTGTACGGCTAAAAACCTACATTACTTAAGAATATACATCTCGTACCTGGTATTTCTATATTTAACTAAGAGTGATTGAATCCAGTGGCATATTTTACAGCAGTGTACAATAGTGTGAATAGAGTTGCCATTATTTGGCTGATGCACTGTGGAAACGTTAACAGTGCTTTATAATATATTAACACTATAGACGATATTATTATATAATCCTGCTGGATACTCTATATTTAAATGTGCATAATTTTTTAATCTGATTATTAACTGAGGAAACTCTCATTTTCACAAAAGAAGTCAGTTTTGAATCACTTCATTCTAAGGGTAGTCCCCTCCTGGGATTAACCCTTTTCCCCTTTTTTTAACTGAATATACTTCAATAAATTTTGTCTACTTTTGTAGGGATAAAGTGTAGCTTTGGATACAAGAGGTGTAGTGGTGTTACCCCTTTTAGGTGTAAAAGTGTAATTACCCTAATGAACTACTGTTATATATGTCTCAAGATAGATAGTGTTATTACACAAATCACTGAAACACTATATCCTATTTGAATAAGGATAAATACAATCACTATTAATGATCATCCATAACCCTCTCCAGCTACGTTTATACCCCAATTTTAAATTGTCTCCCCCCCTTTTTTATCGTTTGATATGATCAATAAAAGTTATATTTTAATTAATAATACCCTTCGTGCTAACTTATGATATGGCAATTTAGGCTCTCAAAACAAGTGTGCCATATGATACTTCTGTTTTTCTATTTAATACTATTTATATTTATACTGGTATCAGGCACTGCCCTGCAAAGATACGTAGGTTTATCCTGTAGGGAATTTTGTAAGAGCCTAAATACCTGTTCCCACCATTAATTCCCTTTCACAAAGGGAATTATATCCTTTACAAGTATATAAAGAGAAAGAAAGAGAAGGGAGATGCACTGTGCATGTGTGTACAAGGAGAGGAGTCTGGCACTGTGCATATGTATACTGTGTATAAAGAGAAGAGACTGGCACTGTGTATGTGTATACTGTGTATAAAGAGAGAGGAGACTGGCACTGTGCATGTGTATACTGTGTATAAAGAGAGGAGACTGGCACTGTGCATGTGTATACTGTGTATAAAGAGAAGAGACTGGCACTGTGTATGTGTATACTGTGTATAAAGAGAGAGGAGACTGGCACTGTGCATGTGTATACTGTGTATAAAGAGAGGAGACTGGCACTGTGCATGTGTATACTGTGTATAAAGAGAGAGGAGACTGGCGCTGTGCATGTGTATACTGTGTATAAAGAGAGGAGACTGGCACTGTGCATGTGTATACTGTGTATAAAGAGAGAGGAGACTGGCACTGTGCATGTGTATACTGTGTATAAAGAGAGAGGAGTCTGGCACTGTGCATATGTATACTGTGTATAAAGAGAAGAGACTGGCACTGTGTATGTGTATACTGTGTATAAAGAGAGAGGAGACTGGCACTGTGCATGTGTATACTGTGTATAAAGAGAGGAGACTGGCACTGTGCATGTGTATACTGTATATAAAGAAAGAGGAGACTGGCACTGTGCATGTGTATACTGTGTATAAAGAGAGAGGAGACTGGCTCTGTGCATATGTATACAGGGAGAGGAGACTGGCACTTTGAGAAGAGACTGGCACTGTGCATGTATATATTTTGTATAAACAGAGATGAGACTGGCACTGTGCATGTGTATATTGTGTGTAAAGAGAGAGGAGACTGGCACTGTGCATGTGTATACTGTGTATAAAGAGAGAGGAGACTGGCTCTGTGCATGTGTATACAGGGAGAGGAGACTGGCACTTTGAGAAGAGACTGGCACTGTGCATGCCTATACAGAGAGACTAGCGATGTGCATGCGTATACTGTGTATACAGAGAGAGGGGACTGGCATTGTGAGAGGACACTGGCATTGTGCCTGTGTATAAAGAGAGAGGAGGCTGGCACTGTGCATGTGTATACTCTGTATAAAGAGAGAGGAGACTGGTACTGTGCATGTATGTTCAAGGAGAGGAGGCTGAAACTGTGCATGTGTATACTGTGTATACAGAGAGGAGGCTGGCACTGTGCATGTGTATACTGTGTATACAGAGAGGAGACTGGCACTGTGCATGTGTATACTGTGTATACAGAGAGGAGACTGGCACTGTGCATGTATTTACAAGGAGAGGAGGCTGTCACTGTGCATGTGTATACAGTGAGAGGAGGCTGGCACTGTGCATGTGTATACAGGGAGAGGAGGCTGGCATTGTGCATGTGTATACAGGGAGAGGAGGCTGGCACTGTGCATGTGTATACAGGGAGTGGAGTTTGGCATTGTGCATGTGTATACAGGGAGAGGAGGCTGGCACTGTGCATGTGTATAAAGGGAGAGGAGTCTGGCACTGTGCATGTGTATACAGGGAGAGGAGGCTGGCACTGTGCATGTGTATACAGGGAGAGGAGGCTGGCACTGTGCATGTGTATGCAGGGAGAGGAGGCTGGCACTGTGCATGTGTATACAGGGAGAGGAGGCTGGCATTGTGCATGTGTATACAGGGAGAGGAGGCTGGCACTGTGCATGTGTATACAGGGAGAGGAGGCTGGCACTGTGCATGTGTATACAGGGAGAGGACACTAGCACTGTGCATGTGTATACAGGGAGAGGAGGCTGGCACTGTGCATGTGTATACTGTGTATTAAGAGAGAGGAGGCTGGCACTGTGCATGTGTATACTGTGTATAAAGAGAGGAGACTGGCACTGTGCATGTATGTACAAGGAGAGGAGGCTGGCACTGTGCATGTGTATACAGTGAGAGGAGGCTGGCACTGTGCATGTGTATACAGGGAGAGGAGGCTGGCATTGTGCATGTGTATACAGGGAGAGGAGGCTGGCACTGTGCATGTGTATACAGGGAGTGGAGTTTGGCATTGTGCATGTGTATACAGGGAGAGGAGGCTGGCACTGTGCATGTGTATAAAGGGAGAGGAGTCTGGCACTGTGCATGTGTATAAAGGGAGAGGAGGCTGGCACTGTGCATGTGTATACAGGGAGAGGAGGCTGGCACTGTGCATGTGTATACAGGGAGAGGAGGCTGGCACTGTGCATGTGTATACAGGGAGAGGAGGCTGGCACTGTGCATGTGTATACAGGGAGAGGAGGCTGGCACTGTGCATGTGTATACAGGGAGAGGAGGCTGGCACTGTGCATGTGTATACAGGGAGAGGACGCTGGCACTGTGCATGTGTATACAGGGAGAGAAGCCTGGCATTGTGCATGTGTATACAGGGAGAGGAGGCTGGAATTGTGCATGTGTATACAGGGAGAGGAGACTGACACTGTGCATGTGTATACAGGGAGAGGAGGCTGGCACTGTGCATGTGTATACAGGGAGAGGAGGCTGGCACTGTGCATGTGTATACAGGGAGAGGACGCTGGCACTGTGCATGTGTATACAGGGAGAGGAGGCTGGCACTGTGCATGTGTATACAGGGAGAGAAGCCTGGCATTGTGCATGTGTATACAGGGAGAGGAGGCTGGAATTGTGCATGTGTATACAGGGAGAGGAGACTGACACTGTGCATGTGTATACAAGGAGAGGAGGCTGGCACTGTGCATGTGTTTACAGGGAGAGGAGGCTGGCACTGTGCATGTATATACAGGGAGAGGAGGCTAGCACTGTGCATGTGTATACAGTGAGAGGAGACTGGCACTGTGCATGTGTATACAGGGAGAGGAGGCTGGCATTGTGCATGTGTATACAGGGAGCAGAGGCTGGCATTGTGCATGTGTATACAGGGAGAGGAGACTGGCACTGTGCATGTGTATACAGAGAGAGGAGGCTGGCACTGTGCATGTGTATACTGTGTATTAAGAGAGAGGAGGCTGGCACTGTGCATGTGTATACTGTGTATACAGAGAGGAGACTGGCACTGTGCATGTATGTACAAGGAGAGGAGGCTGGCACTGTGCATGTGTATACAGGGAGAGGAGGCTGGCACTGTGCATGTGTATACAGGGAGAGGAGGCTGGCACTGTGAATGTATATACAGGGAGAGGAGGCTAGCACTGTGCATGTGTATACAGGGAGAGGAGGCTGGCACTGTGCATGTGTATACAGGGAGAGGAGTCTGGCACTGTGCATGTGTATACAGGGAGAGGAGGCTGGCACTGTGCATGTGTATACAGGGAGAGGAGGCTGGCACTGTGCATGTGTATACTGGGAGAGGAGGCTGGCACTGTGCATGTGTATACAGGGAGAGGAGGCTGGCACTGTGCATGTGTATACAGGGAGAGGAGGCTGGCACTGTGCATGTGTATACAGGGAGAGGAGGCTGGCACTGTGCATGTGTATACAGGGAGAGAAGCCTGGCATTGTGCATGTGTATACAGGGAGAGGAGGCTGGAATTGTGCATGTGTATACAGGGAGAGGAGACTGACACTGTGCATGTGTATACAGGGAGAGGAGGCTGGCACTGTGCATGTGTATACAGGGAGAGGAGGCTGGCACTGTGCATGTGTATACAGGGAGAGGACGCTGGCACTGTGCATGTGTATACAGGGAGAGGAGGCTGGCACTGTGCATGTGTATACAGGGAGAGTAGGCTGGCATTGTGCATGTGTATACAGGGAGAGGAGGCTGGAATTGTGCATGTGTATACAGGGAGAGGAGGCTGGCACTGTGCATGTGTATACAGGGAGAGGAGGCTGGCACTGTGCATGTGTATACAGGGAGAGGAGACTGACACTGTGCATGTGTATACAGGGAGAGGAGGCTGGCACTGTGCATGTGTTTACAGGGAGAGGAGGCTGGCACTGTGCATGTGTATACAGGGAGAGGAGGCTAGCACTGTGCATGTGTATACAGTGAGAGGAGACTGGCACTGTGCATGTGTATACAGAGAGAGGAGGCTGGCACTGTGCATGTGTATACAGGGAGAGGAGACTGACACTGTGCATGTGTATACAAGGAAAGGAGGCTGGCACTGTGCATGTGTATACAGGGAGAGAAGCCTGGCATTGTGCATGTGTATACAGGGAGAGGAGGCTGGAATTGTGCATGTGTATACAGGGAGAGGAGACTGACACTGTGCATGTGTATACAAGGAGAGGAGGCTGGCACTGTGCATGTGTTTACAGGGAGAGGAGGCTGGCACTGTGCATGTGTATACAGGCAGGGCCGGATTTACATCTCAGGTGCCTGTAGGCACAAAAACCTGAAGCGCCCCCCCCCCACCCCCCCACCCCCCCTAGAAAAAAGTGGAAAAAATGAGGACTTTTTTTTATTATTATTTAGGACAACTAAAAATAAATATTAGATGTAAAATTACATTTTCCCTTTTATGGAGATACACAAATACACACACCAATTGCAATATTTGTTGTAATGGAAGCTACACCAAAAATCAATATTCACTTGACTCAAATGGCCATACAATTTCTATTATGTATAACAAAAACAAATCATGTTAAACTTTTAATGCAAAATATTCTAAAGAAAACCCTATTTAAAGGGACATCAAATGTGACAGTTTGCTGGGCATTTTATTATTGCACTAGTGCTTGCAGAGAAGTGTGTTAGCCTCTTGCAAAAGAGTTAAACACATAGTCAATGTCAGTTCTGAGACAGCAATACACATCTGTGCAGACCCAGATGGGCTCATAGGACATGTTTATTGACAAGCCATTAGTGTATTGCTTTTCTGGAGATGACTTTGACTATGTGCTTAACATTTTGTTGGAGTCAAACACAGTTTTGTGTAAACAATAGCAATATTAAAACTAGCAGCATGCAAGCTCATCACCATCAACAACCTGTACAGCCAGTGGAAGAAAATATAAAATGTAGGGAAAAAAATCTTGTAAACTCTGATATTTTTGGTACAAACACACACAGATGTTACATTTATTTTGTTCTGAAATATAAATATCATATGATGTTGCTCTCAAAGGAAAACATGGAATGTTGTAGATTATATGTAATCCAGGGGTCAACAAATGTGTTTAAAATTAGAATTTAGAAATTCAATGGGAGGGGTTTAGTTTTAATCTTTGCCCCTCTCTCCTTCATGGCTCCCTCAACTGCTGTAACATATTCCCAATGAAACACTCGACTTTGTAGGCACCTGGCAGCACAATTCTTACTAAAATAAATGCCCTCATAAAAAAAAAAAAAAAAAAAAAAAAAAAAAAAAAATTTTTTTTTTTTTTTTTTTTTTTTTTATTATTGACAGGCAGGCGCCCCTCACTGCAAGGCGCCTGTAGGCACATGCCTACTGTGCCTAATGGGAAATCCGGCCCTGTATACAGGGAGAGGAGGCTGGCACTGTGCATGTGTATACAGGGAGAGGACGCTGGCACTGTGCATGTGTATACAGGGAGAGGAGGCTGGCACTGTGCATGTGTATACAGGGAGAGAAGCCTGGCATTGTGCATGTGTATACAGGGAGAGGAGGCTGGAATTGTGCATGTGTATACAGGGAGAGGAGACTGACACTGTGCATGTGTATACAGGGAGAGGAGGCTGGCACTGTGCATGTGTATACAGGGAGAGGAGGCTGGCACTGTGCATGTGTATACAGGGAGAGGACGCTGGCACTGTGCATGTGTATACAGGGAGAGGAGGCTGGCACTGTGCATGTGTATACAGGGAGAGAAGCCTGGCATTGTGCATGTGTATACAGGGAGAGGAGGCTGGAATTGTGCATGTGTATACAGGGAGAGGAGACTGACACTGTGCATGTGTATACAAGGAGAGGAGGCTGGCACTGTGCATGTGTATACAGGGAGAGGAGGCTGGCACTGTGCATGTATATACAGGGAGAGGAGGCTAGCACTGTGCATGTGTATACAGTGAGAGGAGACTGGCACTGTGCATGTGTATACAGGGAGAGGAGGCTGGCATTGTGCATGTGTATACAGGGAGCAGAGGCTGGCATTGTGCATGTGTATACAGGGAGAGGAGACTGGCACTGTGCATGTGTATACAGAGAGAGGAGGCTGGCACTGTGCATGTGTATACTGTGTATTAAGAGAGAGGAGGCTGGCACTGTGCATGTGTATACTGTGTATACAGAGAGGAGACTGGCACTGTGCATGTATGTACAAGGAGAGGAGGCTGGCACTGTGCATGTGTATACAGGGAGAGGAGGCTGGCACTGTGCATGTGTATACAGGGAGAGGAGGCTGGCACTGTGAATGTATATACAGGGAGAGGAGGCTAGCACTGTGCATGTGTATACAGGGAGAGGAGGCTGGCACTGTGCATGTGTATACAGGGAGAGGAGTCTGGCACTGTGCATGTGTATACAGGGAGAGGAGGCTGGCACTGTGCATGTGTATACAGGGAGAGGAGGCTGGCACTGTGCATGTGTATACTGGGAGAGGAGGCTGGCACTGTGCATGTGTATACAGGGAGAGGAGGCTGGCACTGTGCATGTGTATACAGGGAGAGGAGGCTGGCACTGTGCATGTGTATACAGGGAGAGGAGGCTGGCACTGTGCATGTGTATACAGGGAGAGAAGCCTGGCATTGTGCATGTGTATACAGGGAGAGGAGGCTGGAATTGTGCATGTGTATACAGGGAGAGGAGACTGACACTGTGCATGTGTATACAGGGAGAGGAGGCTGGCACTGTGCATGTGTATACAGGGAGAGGAGGCTGGCACTGTGCATGTGTATACAGGGAGAGGAGGCTGGCACTGTGCATGTGTATACAGGGAGAGGACGCTGGCACTGTGCATGTGTATACAGGGAGAGGAGGCTGGCACTGTGCATGTGTATACAGGGAGAGAAGCCTGGCATTGTGCATGTGTATACAGGGAGAGGAGGCTGGAATTGTGCATGTGTATACAGGGAGAGGAGGCTGGCACTGTGCATGTGTATACAGGGAGAGGAGGCTGGCACTGTGCATGTGTATACAGGGAGAGGAGACTGACACTGTGCATGTGTATACAAGGAGAGGAGGCTGGCACTGTGCATGTGTTTACAGGGAGAGGAGGCTGGCACTGTGCATGTGTATACAGGGAGAGGAGGCTAGCACTGTGCATGTGTATACAGTGAGAGGAGACTGGCACTGTGCATGTGTATACAGAGAGAGGAGGCTGGCACTGTGCATGTGTATACAGGGAGAGGAGACTGACACTGTGCATGTGTATACAAGGAGAGGAGGCTGGCACTGTGCATGTGTATACAGGGAGAGAAGCCTGGCATTGTGCATGTGTATACAGGGAGAGGAGGCTGGAATTGTGCATGTGTATACAGGGAGAGGAGACTGACACTGTGCATGTGTATACAAGGAGAGGAGGCTGGCACTGTGCATGTGTTTACAGGGAGAGGAGGCTGGCACTGTGCATGTGTATACAGGGAGAGGAGGCTGGCACTGTGCATGTGTATACAGGGAGAGGACGCTGGCACTGTGCATGTGTATACAGGGAGAGGAGGCTGGCACTGTGCATGTGTATACAGGGAGAGAAGCCTGGCATTGTGCATGTGTATACAGGGAGAGGAGGCTGGAATTGTGCATGTGTATACAGGGAGAGGAGACTGACACTGTGCATGTGTATACAAGGAGAGGAGGCTGGCACTGTGCATGTGTTTACAGGGAGAGGAGGCTGGCACTGTGCATGTGTATACAGGGAGAGGAGGCTAGCACTGTGCATGTGTATACAGTGAGAGGAGACTGGCACTGTGCATGTGTATACAGGGAGAGGAGGCTGGCATTGTGCATGTGTATACAGGGAGCAGAGGCTGGCATTGTGCATGTGTATACAGGGAGAGGAGACTGGCACTGTGCATGTGTATACAGAGAGAGGAGGCTGGCACTGTGCATGTGTATACTGTGTATTAAGAGAGAGGAGGCTGGCACTGTGCATGTGTATACTGTGTATACAGAGAGGAGACTGGCACTGTGCATGTATGTACAAGGAGAGGAGGCTGGCACTGTGCATGTGTATACAGGGAGAGGAGGCTGGCACTGTGCATGTGTATACAGGGAGAGGAGGCTGGCACTGTGAATGTATATACAGGGAGAGGAGGCTAGCACTGTGCATGTGTATACAGGGAGAGGAGGCTGGCACTGTGCATGTGTATAAAGGGAGAGGAGTCTGGCACTGTGCATGTGTATACAGGGAGAGGAGGCTGGCACTGTGCATGTGTATACAGGGAGAGGAGGCTGGCACTGTGCATGTGTATACAGGGAGAGGAGGCTGGCACTGTGCATGTGTATACTGGGAGAGGAGGCTGGCACTGTGCATGTGTATACAGGGAGAGGAGGCTGGCACTCTGCATGTGTATACAGGGAGAGGAGGCTGGCACTGTGCATGTGTATACAGGGAGAGGACGCTGGCACTGTGCATGTGTATACAGGGAGAGAAGCCTGGCATTGTGCATGTGTATACAGGGAGAGGAGGCTGGAATTGTGCATGTGTATACAGGGAGAGGAGACTGACACTGTGCATGTGTATACAGGGAGAGGAGGCTGGCACTGTGCATGTGTATACAGGGAGAGGAGGCTGGCACTGTGCATGTGTATACAGGGAGAGGACGCTGGCACTGTGCATGTGTATACAGGGAGAGGAGGCTGGCACTGTGCATGTGTATACAGGGAGAGAAGCCTGGCATTGTGCATGTGTATACAGGGAGAGGAGGCTGGAATTGTGCATGTGTATACAGGGAGAGGAGGCTGGCACTGTGCATGTGTATACAGGGAGAGGAGGCTGGCACTGTGCATGTGTATACAGGGAGAGGAGACTGACACTGTGCATGTGTATACAAGGAGAGGAGGCTGGCACTGTGCATGTGTTTACAGGGAGAGGAGGCTGGCACTGTGCATGTGTATACAGGGAGAGGAGGCTAGCACTGTGCATGTGTATACAGTGAGAGGAGACTGGCACTGTGCATGTGTATACAGAGAGAGGAGGCTGGCACTGTGCATGTGTATACAGGGAGAGGAGACTGACACTGTGCATGTGTATACAAGGAGAGGAGGCTGGCACTGTGCATGTGTATACAGGGAGAGAAGCCTGGCATTGTGCATGTGTATACAGGGAGAGGAGGCTGGAATTGTGCATGTGTATACAGGGAGAGGAGACTGACACTGTGCATGTGTATACAAGGAGAGGAGGCTGGCACTGTGCATGTGTATACAGGGAGAGGAGGCTGGCACTGTGCATGTGTATACAGGGAGAGGAGGCTAGCACTGTGCATGTGTATACAGTGAGAGGAGACTGGCACTGTGCATGTGTATACAGGGAGAGGAGGCTGGCATTGTGCATGTGTATACAGGGAGCAGAGGCTGGCATTGTACATGTGTATACAGGGAGAGGAGACTGGCACTGTGCATGTGTATACAGAGAGAGGAGGCTGGCACTGTGCATGTGTATACTGTGTATTAAGAGAGAGGAGGCTGGCACTGTGCATGTGTATACTGTGTATACAGAGAGGAGACTAGCACTGTGCATGTATGTACAAGGAGAGGAGGCTGGCACTGTGCATGTGTATACAGGGAGAGGAGGCTGGCACTGTGCATGTGTATACAGGGAGAGGAGGCTGGCACTGTGAATGTATATACAGGGAGAGGAGGCTAGCACTGTGCATGTGTATACAGGGAGAGGAGGCTGGCACTGTGCATGTGTATAAAGGGAGAGGAGTCTGGCACTGTGCATGTGTATACAGGGAGAGGAGGCTGGCACTGTGCATGTGTATACAGGGAGAGGAGGCTGGCACTGTGCATGTGTATACAGGGAGAGGAGGCTGGCACTGTGCATGTGTATACAGGGAGAGGAGGCTGGCACTGTGCATGTGTATACAGGGAGAGGAGGCTGGCACTGTGCATGTGTATACAGGGAGAGGAGGCTGGCACTGTGCATGTGTATACAGGGAGAGGAGGCTGGCACTGTGCATGTGTATACAGGGAGAGAAGCCTGGCATTGTGCATGTGTATACAGGGAGAGGAGGCTGGAATTGTGCATGTGTATACAGGGAGAGGAGACTGACACTGTGCATGTGTATACAGGGAGAGGAGGCTGGCACTGTGCATGTGTATACAGGGAGAGGAGGCTGGCACTGTGCATGTGTATACAGGGAGAGGACGCTGGCACTGTGCATGTGTATACAGGGAGAGGAGGCTGGCACTGTGCATGTGTATACAGGGAGAGAAGCCTGGCATTGTGCATGTGTATACAGGGAGAGGAGGCTGGAATTGTGCATGTGTATACTGGGAGAGGAGGCTGGCACTGTGCATGTGTATACAGGGAGAGGAGGCTGGCACTGTGCATGTGTATACAGGGAGAGGAGACTGACACTGTGCATGTGTATACAAGGAGAGGAGGCTGGCACTGTGCATGTGTTTACAGGGAGAGGAGGCTGGCACTGTGCATGTGTATACAGGGAGAGGAGGCTAGCACTGTGCATGTGTATACAGTGAGAGGAGACTGGCACTGTGCATGTGTATACAGAGAGAGGAGGCTGGCACTGTGCATGTGTATACAGGGAGAGGAGACTGACACTGTGCATGTGTATACAAGGAGAGGAGGCTGGCACTGTGCATGTGTTTACAGGGAGAGGAGGCTGGCACTGTGCATGTGTATACAGGGAGAGGAGGCTAGCACTGTGCATGTGTATACAGTGAGAGGAGACTGGCACTGTGCATGTGTATACAGAGAGAGGAGGCTGGCACTGTGCATGTGTATACAGGGAGAGGAGGCTGGCACTGTGCATGTGTATACAGGGAGAGGAGGCTGGCACTGTGCATGTGTATACAGGGAGAGGAGGCTGGCACTGTGCATGTGTATACAGGGAGAGGAGGCTGGCACTGTGAATGTATATACAGGGAGAGGAGGCTGGCACTGTGCATGTGTATACAGGGAGAGGAGGCTGGCACTGTGCATGTGTATACAGGGAGAGGAGACTGACACTGTGCATGTGTATACAAGGAGAGGAGGCTGGCACTGTGCATGTGTATACAGGGAGAGGAGGCTGGCACTGTGCATGTGTATACAGTGAGAGGAGACTGGCACTGTGCATGTGTATACAGGGAGAGGAGGCTGGCATTGTGCATGTGTATACATTATTATTACCCTAATAGCTGCTCATCTAACGCATGCTCTATAGCCTGGTCTCGAAATCGGATGGCCCTAACCTCCATTGTATTGTGAGACACCCCCTAGCAAAACATACACTACAATTGTTTTTTAGCCTCCCGCTATCAATACAGCTGGTTTAGGGTCTGAGCAGTCGGGCATGGCACGTAAGGGGACCCATCGCCACTGCTGCATCCATTAGTTTAAATATGCAAGTAAATGCTTAAACATATTACACGTTGCGACAGGTCTCAAGTGCTAGGATTGATGGCTACATTTATATTTCATATCCACACCGGTGTAGTGATGAAATCTGTGTCCGTTGGTCGCATGCGCCCATTGTGGTTACAAAATCTCTACACCAGCTCAGACACACACCCCCACAGCCTACAAAACAATTCCTGACTTGACTTCTCTTAGTTATCATCAATGAAGGGAGGGGGCAGCAGGACAATTACAATGATTATCAGTGACAAATTCAATCTAGATAGAAAGAGTTATTATTAAATCCGGTATTAGCAGTGTGATTGTAATACAATCACATTGCTAACACCGTATTTAATATTAAATGTACCGCAAATGTTATGCAGTTTTTTTATAAACTATTTACATAATGTTATGGTGCTTCGTAAATACACAGTCACTCTGTGTCAGATTTACCCACCTTCTGGACTAGAGACCTAGATTAAAAGCGTCCTCAGAGACACTTTGCCACAGCTGTTCCCCACATGCCTCGCTACCCGCATTGAGAGAGTCAGGCCAGTTTACACAGCACATGTAGTCACGTGCGCCAATAACTGCACTGACTGACTGTGCCGGTATTGGGTGTAATTGTGGTCACGTGATGACCATTTGTTTTTTTAAAATAAATCAACAATACTTCAAGCCATTTTTTAGGGGGGCAAATGCCCCCCCTTGCCCCCCTGTAGCGACGCAAGAGGCTGGCACTGTGCATATATATACAGGGTGGTGTCAGGGTTTTTCCCCTGTTTTGTTTGCCATGTGCTGCTGGCAGCCATTTTACTCACCTCTCTTGCTGACTATGGTGCATTGTGGGGGATGCTGCTCATTTCCTGCGCTTCCTTTTATGGCCAGACTGGTGTGCATCATCCGTGTGAGACAGGATGCAGTCTCAGAATTGTGATGTCATCACTTATTATTTAAAGGGCCTCTGTTCAGTATGCTTTGCCTTTGCGTTGTCTCAGACCTGTTTGTGAGAGTTCCTGTGTATTACCTGGCTGCCTGACGTCCTTCCTGGTTCCTGATCCCTGGCTTGTTCCTGACTCTGCTGTTTTCCTTGTTCCTGATTCCGGCTCATCTGACTATTCGCTTTGGCTCCTGACTCGACTCGTCTGACTACCAGCTCTGGTTTTTGAACAAAATTCAATAGATGTTCACGACAGATTGAGAAGTCTTTCAAAAAACACTGGCCCATTTTATTGCAAGATCCTGTTTTAAAAGATATACTGTCAGATAAACCACAGATAGTATTTAAGAGAAATCAGAACCTAAGAAACTTCTTAGCACCAAGTAAATTAAGGAAGAATGTGAAGCAGAAGAACTGGTTACAAATGAGATCAACTGTTTTTTTCAAATGTGGGAGGAAGAATTGTTTGAGTTGCCTACATATGGATAAAGATCATTTAGAATTCAGATCCTTGAGAGACAATAGAACATATCCAATTAAAGAGAGTATTAATGTGGTGTACCACTCTCCTGTCCGTGTGGTAAAATTTACATAGGAATAACCAAGAGGAGCCTTAAAACCTGTTTAAGGGAACATCTGGTAAACATTGAAAAAGGAGTTTTAACCCATGGGGTTTCTGCTCATTTCTCTGAAGTACACAACAAGGATCCCAGGAACCTCAAAGTGAAGGCTATTGAAAGAGTGGGACTAGATGTAAGGGGGGTAACAGACTTTTGGCCCGCGGCGTAGAGAAACCTATCGGATCTGAACCCTTGGGTCTCTTGAACCAAATGGTATGAATAGAGAGATTGATCTGGCTGGTTGATGAATAGGGTCCCTATGTTAGATGGGGCAGTATTATAATTAATAACGACACATAGCAAATAATTCTGGTTTAACAAATCGAGATTATGAAACATTCAGTCTTAATGAATTCCCAATAAAAGAAATGAATTTTCCCATGTAATTATGGTGTTCATAGATTTTTAATGTCTTCACATTAGTTAGTACTTTAAATGTAGTGATAGGAATGATACAATTGACTTTAGCAATTTTATATTATGTTTTATTCATTATTTTATTATATACATTTTTTTATATATTGGAGCCAGTTTTATTATGTGTTAAAGATCTATTATAGTTGGAGTCTATTTTTAGTAGCTAGTTTAGTTAAATAAGCAGATGTGTATATACCAGCATACAAACAGATATAGCGTCATTGCCTCAACTTGATAGGTATTTATGATTACAGGTCCAACCAATATGAATTGTTAATATATGTAATTTGTTGGTCTTTTAGTTACATCATATTTATTTGCATTCTGAAGATATAACTATGAATAAGTTATTCATTCATTTAATGTGTATATAGATAAATTAATTATTTGTATTTTATCTAATGATTTGATTCTTATATGATTTGTTTGTATTTTATGTATTGTTCTTTATGTACTGTTTTAGGAAAGATTAATTCCTTTTAAACACCCATATTTATATTGACAAGTATGGCACGAGTTAGTGCTGTTTTTAACTTATTTGTAACTATAAGTAGTCTGAAACAATTGTCAGCCGAATGTACTATATTGTTATATAGTACAATCATTAGATGCAATATGCTGGTGTCCAGTGTTACTCCTTAACAAGAATCGCAGAGCAGTTTGAATAGTACCTGTCACTTACTACACTGACTAGTTACGCCTGCAGAGGAGGAGCACCGAAACCTGCATAAAAGAACATTGGTGGAACAAGTGGGCAGCCTCTGACGAAGTAAGGAGAACCCTTACGAAATGCATAAGGCCACGCCCACCACACACGCTACCGCAAAGAGCTGATGTGAGCTGCCGGCTTTAATGCTCGCATACAGCTGATTCTAAGTGGCGTGAATGTTTGAACTTTTGACCATTACAAAGGACGGTATACCCTTAACATTTGGAAGATTTGATGGTGATCCCAGTATAAGAAGCCCATTTGGTTTGCAAGTGAGACTTCCGGTCGCCTGAAACAAATCCTTTCTATGACAGACATCAACAACTAAGGGATATCGTTTGTGAGACCTGGATGGTTCTCCAGTGCCTGTTTCATACCTCATTTTCGTTGAGGTTATCTTTGTGAGTTTTAAATTGTTAAGTTGTGAATAAATTGTGTGATTGAACTTACATATTGCACTTAGAGGTGTTTTTTCTTCTTCTTCTTCTTTTTCTTTTTCTTTCTCTTTTCTTTAGTTTTTTACCTGGTTATCAGAGCCGTGACAGATATATGGCAGCAACCTCAATCTGAATTTAGCTGTGAATTCAAGACTATCAGCTTGAACATATCCTTTTTACAGTGGGGCGCTTATATATTTATTTCTCTATAATTATTAATAAAGGTGTGATTATTTTTGCACTTCTCGTCTCTGTCTGATTCCTGGCACCCTGACAGGAGGTTAGACAAGCACGGTTCATGTGTATACAGGAAGGTGAGGCTGGCACTGTTCACATGTATGCAGGTGAGTTAGGCTAGCTCTGTTCATGTATATACAGGGAGGTGAGGTTGGCACTGTGCATGTATATACGGAGGTTAGGCTGGGACTGTGCACGTGTATACAGGGAGGTTAGGCTGGGACTGAGCATATGTATACAGGGAGGGGAGGCTGGCACTGTTCAAGTGTATGCAGGTGAGTTAGGCTGGCTCTGTTCATGCATATACAGAGAGGTTAGGCTGGCACTGTGTATGTATATACAGGGAGGTGAGGTTGGCACTGTGTATGTATATACAGGGATGTGAAGCTAGGACTGTGCACATGTATACAGGTAGGTTAGGTTGGCACTGTGCATGTATAAACAGGAAGGTGAGGTTGGCACTGCGCATGTATATACAGGGCGGTTAGGCTTGCACTGTGCATGTATATACAGGAAGGTAGTATGGCACTGTGCATGTATATACAGGGAGGTTAGAATGGGACTGTGCAGGTGTATACAGGGAGGTTAGGCTGGCACTGTGCATGTATATACAGGGTGGTGAGGCTGGCACTGTGCATGTATATACAGGGAGGTGATGTTGGCACTGAAGATACAGGGAGGTTAGACTAGGACTGTGCACATGTATACAGGGAGGTTAGGCTGGCACTGTGCATGTATATACAGGGAGGTGAGGTTGGCACAGTACATGTATAACCAAGAGATACAATGGGTATTGAAAAGAATCACCACCTTGAAAATAATCAGATGTTGTTGCTTTGCAGCCTGAAATAAAGATAGACACAGTTTTTGTTTATCCAGTTGTAATTACTCAGTGCAACTTATAACATCCAAAGATATAACACCAACATGTCAGGCAAAAATAAAGACAATTCAAAAACAGATTCACTGAGTTGGAAGAATGATCACCGCCTCCTAAAATTACTTGTAAACTCAATCAGGTGTAGCTAATCACCTTCTCAACGGCACACACAAAGCCATTTGATCATCAACTGTGATCAGCTGTGGGCATATTGATTAGCTCAGCATGAAAATAGCTTTCCTGGAGCATATCAGTCCCTGGTAGTGCAAATGAAGCAAACAATCAACTATGGGTGGCAAGGCACTGTCAAAAGATCTCCGTTATAATGTTGTGGACAGGCACAAGTAAGGAGATTGATACAAGAAAATATCAAAGGCTTTATCAATGCCTCGAAGCACAGTGAAGTCTATTATTAAGAAGTGGAAGGTATTTGGTACAACACAGACCCTCTCTGGATCAGGACGTCGCTCAAAACTGGATGAAAGAACCAGGAGGAAACTGGTCAGAGAGGCTACAAAGAGACCCACAGCAACTCTGAAGCAGTTTCAGGAATTTATGGCAAAGAGTGATCATTATGTGTATGTGACAACTATATCACAAATTCTCCACAAATGTGGCTTATATGGGAGGGTTGCAATAAAAAAGCCAGTCCTCAAGAAAGGCCACATGCAGTCACGATTGAGCTTTGCCATAACACACCTAAGAGATCCACATGGAAAAAGGTGTTATGGTCAGATGATACTAAAAATTTATTATTTGGCCTCAACACCAAACAATATGTCTGGAGGAAATCTAATACAGCTCACCATCCAAATAACACCATACCTACAGTAAAGCATGGAGGTGGTAATATCCTGTTATGGGGGTGTTTCTCTGCAGCAGGCACTGAAGCACTTGTCAGGATAGAAGAAATAATGGATTATTATTATGGTTATTAGTAGAGCGCCAACAGATTCCGCAGTGCTAGATGGATGGGCAAAATATCGTCAAATTCTTGAGGAAAATCTGATGCCCTCTGCCAAGTTGTCAATGGGAAGGTTTACCTTCCAACATGACAATGACCCACAGCACACAGCACCACTACACGGTGGTTGAAGGAGAAAAAGGTGAATGTCCTTTCATGGCCTAGTCAGAGCCCAGACTTAAACCCCATTGAATATCTGTGGCATGACTTGAAGACTGCAGTCCACAAATGGTCACCATCAAATGTAACGGAACTGGAGCAGTTCTGCAAAGAAGAGTGGCCAAATATTGCACAGTCTAGATTTGCAAAGTTAGTAGAGACATATCCCAACAGACTAAAGGCTGTAATTAAAGCAAAAGGTGGTTCAACAAAATACTGACACAAGGGGGTGATCCTTTTTGCAACTCAGTGATTCTGTTTTTGAATTGTCTTTATTTGGGTCTGACATGTTGGTGTTTAATCTTTCACTTGGATGTTATAAGTTGCACTGAGTAATTACAACTAGATAACCAAAAACTGTGTCTGTCTTTATTTCAGACTGCAAAGCAGCAAAATGTGATTATTTTCAAGGGGGGTGATTCTTTTCAATACCCACTGTAAATATATAGTTGTATTTTGGATGGGAAGAAGGAATATTGTAAAAACATAGCTACGGAGACTGAATGTTAGGAATGAGGGGGGAAATCAGTCAAATAAAATCCCCAGGCACTGAGCTTTTGATATTGGAGTGACTGATAAAGTTATTGATATTGAGGGAAACCTTCATTTCTGAAAACTAAAAAACAGATATCATGTCCAGGGCTGTATGATTGTTTAACTGTACAAGACAGTATCTCCTAATATGCCGTAGGGCTATTCAGTAGTATATATAAATGTACATTTTGTCATATAGTTATTTTCTGACAAATGCTAAAATACTTGTCCAAGGTGAAATGCTATATATTGCTACATAGCCTTGGGCTTTCCCAAGAAACAATGGAAATGGATTGTCATATTGTACATAATAATTCTACATTGTTTAAACAAGCAAAACACAACAAAGGCTGGTTGACCTGCAGCTAGATTATAAAAAGATCCGCTGTGTGAGTCTATGCGTATTTTGTTACAATATACGTCCATATAGGTCAAGCAATACGCATATTATCATTCTTATTTAAAAAAAAACTGCAACCCCATTATTCAGGTGTATGGATGCGTATTGTACAATAATAGAAAACTCATTGATACACGTAAAAAATTATGTAAATCTTGTATCTTTGTGTGAAAAAGATAAGAACATTTTTTCGTTTGTCATTTATTCAGTTTTTTTTATTTACATATGTATACATTTCGAGAACATTTGTGGTGTGATTAGGAGTCGATTTAAGTGGCTTGGACAATTCAATATGGTTTTTGAATATGAATCCCAGAAAATATGCCGGCACATGGTGTGAAACTTTACACCCTGTATTTGTTTATTGTACTAATCTAAGAATTCAGGGAACTGTCATGTATGTGATAACATATAAGTTTTATTTTTGCTTCCATAAATAGTGGAGGGTAGACATGTGCAGCCGCGAAAAATTTCGGTTCGGATCGATTCAGACGGATTCGAATTTTGGTTCAGATCGATTCGAATTCGGATTGTACAATATTAGTGTAATACATGGCCATCCAAATCCATCCAAATAAATTTGAATCGATTCGGATTTATTCGGTAGATTTGGCACTGCCGCAATTCGGAAATTCGAATCGATCCGAATTCCGAATTTGGCAAAATTCGTCCGAATTTCAATTCGGACCGAACCGAATCGCATATGTCTAGTGGAGGGATTTCATGAAGAATTGCCTGCGTTTGAATAGTGTAGTTATATATATATATATTTATATTTTCCTTTGAAGCTAGGGAAAATGATTTCTGCATCCACCTAAATGACAGCACTTACTAGACATGTAGTAATGAGAATATACAAAAAGAGAGAAGCCCTCAACCTGGGAACGAACAATAGCATAATAGCTTGTTCTATGGCTAGTTACCACCCTAGTAGACGCCTCTTTTTGCTCAACATGTGCCTTTTACAGAAGAACTTTCCTGTAGCATATCACTCTGATCCTGACTTAACAGTACAGTCAACCCCTGAAATACCAGGCAATCCATCTCTAAATGAGAGAAACGGCAAAACCCCAGGCATACGTTTCGGCCTAGTGTGGGCCTCGTCAGTGAAGTGCAGCCATATCCCTCTAGGCACACTGAGCAATGGGTCCACGCCTGGTTTCCAGCATCACCCTTAGGGAGATCTCCCTCAAGGTCATAATTTGCATAAATAAAAAGAGAGAAGTGCTCAACCTGGGAACAAACAATAGCATAATAGCTTGTTCTATATATAGTTACCACCCTAGTAGCAGCCTCTTTATGCTTTTGTTCAGAGAGGGATTGTCTGGTATTTCAGGCCTGGGCTGTACTGTTTAGTAAGGATCAGACTAATATACTACAGGGAAGTTCTTCTCTGTGTATGTATCAGGTTCCTTGGATGTTTGAATCACAATTGCAGAGTTTGATAAAATTATATATGTTTCACAACTGGTGTACAGGCTATTATATCAGCATAGACTGTATTAACACAGAGTGATATTTATAAAGATTTGCAGGAAGCCTTTATATGGTTATATAATTTAGTTATACGGTTACCATATAAGTAAAGAAACTCTGTAAGAGAAAAATAGTGTTAGCAATAATTTTCAACAATTGCATAGATGGTGCCCATATAGGAGAAATAACTTCAGAGAAATAACCACTGCAGTGTGAGAGACATGAGATAGACAGAGCTGCAGGTGCTGACAGGGACGTGACCAGCTGCGAAGCACAACTCACTGTTTAATGTTATGCAGCGTGGAAAACCGAAGCACAGTCCTGTGTGAGTAATGAGAGGGGTGTGACACGCTGCTATGTACAGCTGTGAGTGACGTCAGAGAAAGTCCATTACGGCCCGGTAAGGGATGAATGATAAAGTCGTTGTAACGGTAACTTAAGGCAGGTGTCAATAATAGTTAGAAGTTAATGCACAGACAAAGTCAATTTAAGAATGTTCAGGTGAAATATGACATTTGTATTAGCCTTTAAATTAATGGCTCCAAAGAAATGAGCAAGTGATACAAGTACCGTAGCTGGAGTGAGTAGAATCCTTTTGATGGTAACAATATTAAAAGTACTGTATAGATGATATGATGGGGGGTAGTTATCAAGCCGTCTACTTTTCTGACTTCGCCGGCCCAATACGCCCGCCTAAGCTCGCCTACCTTCGCCGCCGCGGACCTGAAAAAATACGCCTAAGTTATCAAATAAAGCTGTCAAAAAGCCGCGGGGCGATGAGCAGCGGACTGTGACAGTTATCACTCATCCGATCTCGCTGCCCTTCGGCTTTTTCCCAGCTTTATTGCTAGCCTGTCACTAAGCACTCACACTAAACTGCACTGTTCTACCCCCTATACCGGCGCCCCCGGAGCCCCCCGCAACTAAATAAAGTTACTAACCCCTAAACCGCCGCTCCTAGACCCTGCCGCAACTCTTATAAATGTATTAACCCCTAAACCGCCGCTCCCGGACACCGCTGCCACCTACAGTATACCTAGTAACCCCTATCCTGCCCCCCCTACACCGTCGCCCTCTATTATAAAATTATTAACCCCTATCCTGCTGATCCCGCACCTCTCCGCAACTAAATAAATAGTTTAACCCCTTAACCGCCGCTCCATGAACCCGCCGCAACCTATATTAAACCTATTAACCCCTATCCTGCCCCCCCTACACCGTCGCCACCTATAATAAATTTATTAACCCCTATCCTGCCCCCCCTACACCGTCGCCACCTATAATAAATTTATTAACCCCTAATCTGCCCCCCCTACACCGTCGCCACCTATAATAAATTTATTAACCCCTAATCTGCCCCCCACTACGCCGCCGCCACTGTAATAAAATTATTAACCCCTAAACCTAAGTCTAACCCTAACCCTAAGGCCCCCCTAACTTAAATATTAATTAAATAAATCTAAATAAATTAACTCTTATTAACTAAATGAATCCTATTTAAAACTAAATACTTACCTTTAAAATAAACCCTAATATAACTACAATATAAATAATAATTATATTATAGCTATCTTAGGATTTATATTTATTTTACAGGTAACTTTGTATTTATTTTAACCAGGTACAATAGCTATTAAATAGTTATTAACTATTTAATAGCTTACCTAGCTAAAATAAAGAGAAATGTACCTGTAAACTAAATCCTAACCTAAGTTACAATTACACCTAACACTACACTATACTTTAATAAATTATTCCTATTTAAAACTAAATACTTACCTGTAAAATAAACCCTAAGATAGCTACAATATAAATAATAATTACATTGTAGCTATCTTAGGATTTATATTTATTTTACAGGTAACTTTGTATTTATTTTAGCTAGTTAGAATAGTTATTAAATAGTTATTAACTATTTAATAACTACATAGCTAAAAGAAATACAAAATTACCTGTAAAATAAATCCTAACTTAAGTTACAATTAAACCTAATACTACACTATCATTAAATTAATTAAATAAACTACCTACAAATAACTACAATTAAATACAATTACATAAACTAACTAAAGTACAAAAAATAAAAAAAGCTAAGTTACAAAAAATAAAAAAATAAGTTACAAACATGTTACAAATATTACAACAATTTTAAGCTACTTACACCTAATCTAAGCCCCCTAATAAAATAACAAACCCCCCCAAAATAAAAAAATGCCCTACCCTATTCTAAATTAAATAAATTTCAAAGCTCTTTTACCTTACCAGCCCTTAAAAGGGCCATTTGTGGGGGCATGCCCCAAAGAAAACAGCTCTTTTGCCTGTAAAAGAAAAATACAACCCCCCCCCAACATTAAAACCCACCACCCACATATCCCTAATCTAACCCAAACCCCCCTTACAAAAACCTAACACTAATCCCCTGAAGATCATCCTACCTTGAGTCGTCTTCACTCAGCCGAGCCACCGATGGAACTGAAGAGGACATCCGGAGCGGAAGAAGTTAATCCTCCAAGCGGCGCTGAAGAATTCTTCCATCCGATGAAGTCATCTTCCAAGCCGGGTCTTGAATCTTCCTTCCGCCGACGCGGAGCCACCTTCTTCACCGACGGACTACGACGAATGACGGCTCCTTTAAGGGACGTCATCCAAGATGGCGTCCCCTCAATTCCGATTGGCTGATAGGATTCTATCAGCCAATCGGAATTAAGGTAGGAAAAATCCGATCAGCCAATAGAATGCAAGCTCAATCTGATTGGCTGATTGGATCAGCCAATCGGATTGAACTTGAATCTGATTGGCTGATTCCATCAGCCAATCAGATTTTCCTACCTTAATTCCGATTGGCTGATAGAATCCTATCAGCCAATCGGAATTGAGGGGACGCCATCTTGGATGACGTCCCTTAAAGGAGCCGTCATTCGTCGTAGTCCGTCGGTGAAGAAGGTGGTTCCGCGTCGGCGGAAGGAAGATTCAAGACCCGGCTTGGAAGATGACTTCGCCCGGATAGAAGACCTCTTCAGCGCCTCTTTGAAGATGACATCGGCCGGATCGAAGACTTTTCTTCAGCGCCGCCTGGATGATGACTTCATCGGATGGAAGATTTCTTCAGCGCCGCTTGGAGGATTAACTTCTTCCGCTCCGGATGTCCTCTTCAGTTCCATCGGTGGCTCGGCTGAGTGAAGACGACTCAAGGTAGGATGATCTTCAGGGGATTAGTGTTAGGTTTTTGTAAGGGGGGTTTGGGTTAGATTAGGGGTATGTGGGTGGTGGGTTTTAATGTTGGGGGGGGGTTGTATTTTTCTTTTACAGGCAAAAGAGCTGTTTTCTTTGGGGCATGCCCCCACAAATGGCCCTTTTAAGGGCTGGTAAGGTAAAAGAGCTTTGAAATTTATTTAATTTAGAATAGGGTAGGGCATTTTTTTATTTTGGGGGGGTTTGTTATTTTATTAGGGGGCTTAGATTAGGTGTAAGTAGCTTAAAATTGTTGTAATATTTGTAACATGTTTGTAACTTATTTTTTTATTTTTTGTAACTTAGCTTTTTTTATTTTTTGTACTTTAGTTAGTTTATGTAATTGTATTTAATTGTAGTTATTTGTAGTTAATTTATTTAATTAATTTAATGATAGTGTAGTATTAGGTTTAATTGTAACTTAAGTTAGGATTTATTTTACAGGTAATTTTGTATTTCTTTTAGCTATGTAGTTATTAAATAGTTAATAACTATTTAATAACTATTCTAACTAGCTAAAATAAATACAAAGTTACCTGTAAAATAAATATAAATCCTAAGATAGCTATAATATAATTATTAATTATATTGTAGCTATCTTAGGGTTTATTTTACAGGTAAGTATTTATTTTTAAATAGGAATAATTTATTAAAGTATAGTGTAGTGTTAGGTGTAATTGTAACTTAGGTTAGGTTTTATTTCACAGGTACATTTCTCTTTATTTTAGCTAGGTAAGCTATTAAATAGTTAATAACTATTTAATAGTTATTGTACATGGTTAAAATAAATTGAAAGGTACCTGTAAAATAAAAATAAATCCTAAGATAGCTAGAATATAATTATTATTTATATTGTAGCTATATTAGGGTTTATTTTAAAGGTAAGTATTTAGTTTTAAATAGGATTCATTTACTTAATAAGAGTTAATTTATTTAGATTTATTTAATTAATATTTAAGTTAGGGGGGCGTTAGGGTTAGACTTAAGTTTAGGGGTTAATCATTTTATGACAGTGGCGGCGGCGTAGTGGGGGGCAGGATAGGGGTTAATAAATTTATTATAGGTGGCGACGGTGTAGGGGGGGCAGATTAGGGGTTAATAAATTTATTATAGGTGGCGACGGTGTAGGGGGGGCAGGATAGGGGTTAATACATTTAATATAGGTTGCGGCGGGTTCAGGGAGCGGCGGTTTAGGGGTTAATACATTTATTATAGTTGCGGTGGGCTCCGGGAGCGGCGGTTTAGGAGGTAATAACTTTATTTAGTTGCGGCGGTGTAGGGGGGCAGATTAGGGGTGTTTAGACTTGGGGTACATGTTAGGGTGTTAGGTGTAGACAGCTCCCATAGAAATCAATGGGATGTCTGTCAGCAGCGAACTTGTACTTTCGCTATGGTCAGACTCCCATTGATTCCTATGGGATCCGCCGCCTCCAGGGGTGGCGGATTGAAAACCAGGTACGCTGGGCCGTAAAAGTGCCGAGCGTACCTGCTAGTTTTTTGATAGCTAGCAAAAGTAGTGAGAATGTGCCGCACTTGTGTGCGGAACATCTGGAGTGACGTAAGAATCGATCTGTGTTGGACTGAGTCCGGCGGATCGATGCTTACGTCACAAAATTCTACTTTTGCCGGTCTCGAGCCTTTGATAACTAAGGCGTATCAGCCTCGCCACAAATACGCTGCGGAATTCCAGCATATTTGAGGTTGACGGCTTGATAACTACCCCCCGATGAGTCAGGATGTATAAATTCTTGAATTAGACTCCGTTCAGATTGTAATGTAGCAAGTTATTAACAATCCTTTTGTGAGACCAAACTGCAGCTGGCATTTGTAATCCAGGAATTGAAGTAACAAGTGATACTATTATTCTGTTATATATTAGCTTATAGCAAACAGTGCACTGAGCTTAGATATACAATTCTCAACAACTAAGCACTTGTTTGGGGCATGGTGATGCCTTAAGTACAGGTGAGGGAGGTGAGTTGGACCAAAAGGTAAAAGCAGGACTGTAATCCTTACAGATTCCCCCCCTCAATCAAGCTGACCACGGGTTGGAATTTAGGTCTACTAGGATAGCGTCTATGGAAACGAGAAATAAGCTTCGGAGCATTAATGTGTAAATGAGGTTCCCAAGTGTCATCCTCTGGGGCGAACCCCTTCCAACGTACCAGATACTGTAACTCCCCATTATAATGTCTTGAATCCAAGAGATCATAACTTCATAGACATCAGTGCCTAGTTGTACAGGAGAAGGGGGTAGAAGAGGTGCATCAGGCTTATCTCCTAAGTAGGGTTTCAATAATAAAACATGGAAAGTCAGGTGAATGGGCAAAGAATCAGGTAAGTCTAGCCGGACGGCATTTTCGTTGATGATATGTACAATTTTGAATGGACCAAGGAACAAACCAGCCAATTTTTTACTTGGCAAGTGCATTTTAATATTTTTGGTTGATAACCATACATAGTCCCCTATTGAATATTTGGGTGAAGCTCTTCATCTTAGATCATAGAATTTTTTCTGTGAAGCCTGAGCATGTTTGATGTTATTTCGTAAGTGTTGGAAATTTTCAGCAAGGTTTTGTGTTAATACATCAACAGAAGGTGATTCATGTGTAGAGATAGTTTGGAGAGTGAATCTTGGGTTAAATCCATAGTTAGCGAAAAAGGGAGTGTAATTTGTAGTACTGTTGATGGTATTATTATAGGCAAATTCAGCCATGGAATGGAAAGAAGTCCATTTATTTTGATGATATGAGCAATAGCAACGTAGATATTGCTCAAGCCACTGATATAGTCTTTCAGTTTGGCCGTTTGTCTGAGGGTGAAAGGCTGTACTTAATCGTTGATCAATTTGGAGTGCTTTAGTGAGAGCTTTGCAGAACCGAGAAGTGAACTGGGTTCCTCTATCAGTAGTCAAGATGGACGGTAACCCATGGTAACGCACAATGTGGTTTAGGAATAAGTAAGCTGTTTCTATGGAAGTGGGTAACTTATGATAAGCAATAAAATGTGCCATTTTAGTGAAATGATCTGTTACGACTAAAATGGTAGTTTGTCCAGAACTAGGAGGTAGGTCGACTATAAAATCCATTCCCAAATGAGTCCAAGGAGACTCTGGTACTTCCTGAGGAATTAAATACCCATAGGGTGGTCTTCTCTCTGGTTTCGACACTGTACAGGTTGTACACTGTTGTATGTATTCCTTTATACTGGTTTTCATTGATGGCCACCAATAACTTCTGGCAATAAGCTCATAAGTGCGTTTGATACCTGGATGTCCAATTAGCGGAGGTTCATGATGTTCCTTGATTATTCTTTGTCTGAAACGTTCTGGAATGTATAGTCTAGAACCATGGAAGTAGAAACCATTCTTGAGGCTTAGACTATCCAATAGGGTTTGATCCTCTGATGATAAATCAGATTGATATTCCTTATCCTGTTGAGATAGAATCGCAAGAAAACGTGTAGGTGGAAGAATGCTGGTAGGTGAGTCTTCTTGAAAAGGTCGTGAATCTCGTCGAGAGAGTGCATCTTCCTTTCCATTTTTTGATCCCGGCCTATACATAATTTGAAAATTGAAACGACTGAAGTGAAGACTCCATCTTACTTGACGTCCAGATAAAGTTTTGTTATTTTGTAAATATTCCAAATTCCAGTGATCTGTGTAAATCACTATGGGTAGAGACGTACCTTTGAGAAGATGTCTCCAGAATTCAAAGGCTCTTTTAATGGCTAAAAGTTCCTTATACCCAATGGAATAGTTGATTTCTGCTGAAGACATAATTTTTGAATAGAATCCAACCGGGTGTAGAGGTTCTTTGGGAGACTGTCTTTGGGAGAGGACAGCGCCAAGAGCATAATCTGAAGAATCCACCTCTAGGATATATTGAAGGTTGGGATCTGGATATCTCCGAATGGGAGCAGATGTAAAAGAACTCTTCAGAAAGTTGAAGGCTTCATCCTGTTCATTTGTCCATTGTAAATAACAGTTAGCACTAGTTAATTTGGTCAGGGGCTTCGCTATTTTGGAGAAATTGCGGATAAACTTTCTGTAGTAGTTAATAAACCCAAGGAATTTTTGCAGTTCTTTCCTTGTTGAAGGTGTGGGCCAGGATTTTACTGCTTCCACTTTGTTATCTTGCATCTGAATCCCGTTCGGACTAATAGAGTAGCCAAGAAACTCTATTTTGTTGGTGTGAAAAATACATTTTTCCAATTTGGCGTAGAGCCGATGGACTTGGGAGTCTTGCTAGAACCCAACTAACATGTTTGATGTGTTCTTCTTGATTTGTGGAGTAGATTAGAATGTCATCTAGGTACACAACAACACAGGTGTCAAGGAGGTCATGGAAAATGTCATTGATAAAGAACTGGAAAGTTGCGGGTGCGTTGGTTAAGCCAAAAGGCATGACTAGATATTCGAATATATCAGGTTCCTTGGATGTTTGAATCACAATTGCAGAGTTTGATAAAATTATATATGTTTCACAACTGGTGTACAGGCTATTATATCAGCATAGACTGTATTAACACAGAGTGATATTTATAAAGATTTGCAGGAAGACTTTATATGGTTATATAATGTAGTTATACCATATAAGTAAAGAAACTCTGTAAGAGAAAAATAGTGTTAGCAATAACTTTCAACAATTGCATAGATGGTGCCCATATAGGAGAGATAACTTCAGAGAAATAACCACTGCAGTGTGAGAGCATGAGATAGACAGAGCTGCAGGTGCTGACAGGGACATGACCAGCTGCGAAGCACAACTCACTGTTTAATGTTATGCAGCGTGGAAAACCGAAACACAGTCCTGTGTGAGTAATGAGAGGGGTGTGACACGCTGCTTTGTACAGCTGTGAGTGACGTCAGAGAAAGTCCGTTGCGGCCCGGTAAGGGATGAATGATAAAGTCGTTGTAACAGTAACTTAAGGCAGGTGTCAATAATAGTTAGAAGTTAATGCACAGACAAAGTCAATTTAAGAATGTATAGGTGAAATATGACATTTGTATTAGCCTTTAAATTAACGGCTCCAAAGAAATGAGCAAGTGATACAAGTACTGTAGCTGGAGTGAGTAGAATCCTTTTGATGGTAACAATATTACAAGTCCTGTAGAGATGATATGATGAGTCAGGATGTATAAATTCTTGAATTAGACTCCGTTCAGATTGTAATGTAGCAAGTTATTAACAATCCTTTTGTGAGACCAAACTGCAGCTGGCATTTGTAATCCAGGAATTGAAGTAACAAGTGATACTATTATTCTGTTATATATTAGCTTATAGAAAACAGTGCACTGAGCTTAGATATACAATTCTCAACAACTAAGCACTTGTTTGGGGGGTGGTGATGCCTTAAGTACAGGTGAGGGAGGTGAGTTGGAGCAAAAGGTAAAAGCAGGACTGGAATCCTTACAGTATGGCACATGCTGGAGAAAAAGAGTCTGCTTCTGGGGTGGTAACGAACCATAAAACAAGCTATTACATTATTGTTTGTTCCTTGGTTGAGCTCATCTATCTTTTTGTATATGATAATGATGTCTTCTTCCTTTTCAGCTACTTCTTTTTCAAGCAATATACAATATCAAGGGGGAGATTTACAAATCAGTGGGTGCTGCTATCTCCCCACCTTGTTTCCTGCTCGCCGGAAACTGTAGTTAAGAAGCAGCGGTCATAAGACCGCTGCTCCTTAACGCATACGCTACTTTTTAGGTGGTGGACTGCAATCATCCCGATCAGATACGATCGGGATGATTGACACCCCCTGCTAGTGGCCGATTAGCTGAAAATGTCCAGGGGGCGACATTGCAAAAGCATTTTTTGTGAAGTGCTTGTGCGTATGCTGTCTACATTTAGCGATCCAGGGTGGACATGATTTGCTATAGCGAATCATGTCCACCCGGTGTTTGATAAATAGATCCCCAAGAGTATCCCAAGCCAGCTCCATGGTTGAGTATTCCCTGGTGTTTTGGTACTCATTTGAAGGAAGGGAGTACACTTGTTATTGGTGAGTCACATTACTTATTCAATTAAAAAATTAAGTAACGCCCCTTGTTAACCTCATTATATCTATTTATATAACAATTAATTACACACAAAGAACCAAATTGAAGTTTACAAAATCTCAGAAAGTTAGTGTAGAGACCTGTAATGGACCTCTAACGTGCTAAGGGTTTAGGCAGCAAGAGAAAGGGACAGGAGAAGAGGTGGTGTCTAGATGGCAACTTTGTTGCTAAAGCAAAAGGGAGGTTTTGCTTTAGCACCTTAGCACCTTAGAAAGCCATTTCCTAAATGTTCCAGCCCTCTTCTCCTTAGATCCTAAAGTTGAACGGTTTTCCCTCCCACCCTCCCTGTATGGCGGCATGAGGTAACAATAAGAGATGTAATGGCTAGAATGGTCTTATTCAATCGAATTCCATGTAAGACCATTACGTTAATTTAGGTACCTACCTCAGTTGACTAGCCGGTCTAAGCATCCTGTTGGTCATTAAACCTTAAGATTGGAGAGTATGGCACCCTAGTGGCAAGATGCAGCGGCATGTTGCATTACGAGAGGGAGAACGGGGGGAAGTGATGGCCAGGCTGATGGGCGGGGTGGATTCACACAGGTTTGTCTGGGTGATCTTCCCCCGTGTAGGTAGGCCAGACAATCTCATAACCACATAGTATCATCTCCAGCCGAGAAGAGGGCCCTCTGCTGTAGTTCGGTGCCTGCTATCCTCTTGTTATCCTGGGTCTGTTAGTATCTCTATGCCGCCATATTTTATTGTCAGCTCCATTTATGTTAATAAAGTTTGCAGTGATGGCCATTTATCTTCCACAAATTGGTGTCAGTTTAATTTATTGTATGTTTGAGAGTATGGTTTCTACTGGGGAGTGACCTGTTTGGCCTTTAACCTTAAGGGATGTACAGGAATACCCCACTAATACAGCAGGTTAGGGACCGGAGTGCTGCTGTAAAGCAAAAACTGCCCTAAACTGGAGCAAGGTGGTTTTCACTTTCTTTTCACTTGCAAGTGGTTTTAAAAACATTAAAACATGTTTGAGCTGGGGGGGCGTGTCTGAACAGTGATCGGATCGGTCACACTTTTTGGAGCTCCAGCTGAATTTCTCCTTATTCAGAGAACCCTATTACAGCTATTTACCCAAATTAGCATCCGGCATTGAACTACTGTTTAGTAGCAAGCTACATCACCAAAATTAAGCTGTTTTTTTGAAGCTGCAGCATGAAATCAGACTACAGTGGCCTAGTGCAGCGGCACCTAATTGGTAGCGCTACCCCCCTCGGAAGTCTGAGGTATTTAGCTGCAGTTGGTCACATCAAATTACCAAACCGAGTCTGCATTAATATCATTAAACTTAGACAGACATAAGAGAAGGATTTAAGTCTACAGCATCACTCGAACAAATAGTATAATTTCCTGCGTCACCTTGTATCTGAAATGGCTGCTACGGAGGAAGCTGACATTCAAGACATCTTTAACAATATACATTGGCGCAAATTTGAAGAGCTTTGCTTACGCCTAATTGAAAAAGCCCCGCAGGACCCATTACTTATGCACGGCTCCTTGACGACTAGCTACAGAGCCCTGAAAACACAACCAGAGAGGCCGGAGCTGCGGAAGGTGTGCATCGACACTGATGTTACCCCATCAAGCAATCTACAGTACAATAGAACAACCCAAGAGAGGCCAAACAGCCTACAAATCTCAAAGGGGAGAGACCCAGCGATACTAGTGAAACTAGCCTCACACAGCATTGCGAGGAGGCTCTGGCAGACGACGACATACATACCACCGGTCTCGGTTCGGTGGGGTTTTGGGGGTGGCCCCTGGAAAACCGGGACTGCTAAAAGTATGTCTTCAGAGCTTGCAGCCTCCCTAGACCACCTTGATTCCAAAAGTCACTCGCTGGAAACTGCCTATGTTAAAAACAGAAACTTACTCATACCAGACAACTTCATTAGGCCTAAACATCCACGTCATTCGCTCCTTGTATCATACTGGGCTGCCTTTATTACTGATGCGACACAAGATCACCAGGACTTTACTATAGCATACATTGTTATGTTTGCAAAATCTTGGGGTTAAGGGATAAGGACTATCTGCAGTACAAGCTGTTTAGCATGTATACCAACAGAAAGTAGTAAATGACCCAAATACGGTAGTATGTTTAAACATTGCTGGATTAGAATCAAACTTAATCAAACGGAATGGTTGATGTTCATGTTTTTGTTGCAACTTTATAATGTATTATATCATATTCTTGTTTGTTGAAGCCTATAGTTTATATCAATGTGTACATATGCTTAGCACCATAGTGAATCCTGCCTTTATAGTACTATACTAATGCATCGTTACACACTCAGGTTGATGTGTCCCATATCTTATAAATATATGTTAACAGGGTTTAACTGACATATTTTAGGGTCCATATAACTTTGTCTTTGGATCTTGCAGTTTGCGGCCGGAACTACTCTAAAAAAGACAAGCATGATACCACATAAGAGAAACTGCCCTATGCCTGGATGCATTTAGTTAACTATTTATGTTGGGCCAAACCCTCGCACTATATTAAGCGCCTTATAAGACCTATAATACGTTTCATATTAATTAGTCTATTTCTCGAAATGGTGGCCAAATAGTTAGAAGTCCTGGTTTCAAAACTCAACTCTTGTATTCCAGCCAACCTTATACTCCATACCATTATATCTCCGTAGGCTAGGGACTATAGATGTCAAGTACCCATCATCTAACACTTATAGAGTATAATTTTCAATAGAAAGTCTGTCACGTGTAGAAATGTAAGAAATATTATAGATGTGTCTAGCTGTAGCTCTAGCCGTGTTATTCTTTAGTTTATTACTCTACATATATTCAGAACAATGCAATTTTTTCATTTGTTTGTTTACACCAGTGCTCTATAATACCATATGTTTGTGTACTGAATTTATATCTGGTCCAAGAGCGACCAATATTGTTATATTTTGGGGAGAAAAATGAGGACTTTATTATTTCTGAGGGTTTGTATCAGAACTAACATATTGTTGTAAAGTGTAGCATGTACCCTCATTACTTATCTGTATGTACTTTCTTATGTTCTCAATAAAAAAAAACATGCTTGAGATCACATATATTAGGTGTGAAATAGTGCTAAGCTTTAACACTAGCACAGTACAGTATTCAATTAGTATTCAATAAAAACTGGACAGTACCTGTAAAATAACGACAATTACTGTAGTAAAATTTGCCAGACTATGACACGGAGTGCACTGCAATGCTGTAAACAGACCTTACTGCGTATAACAAAATGGCACCAGTCGCCTTTCTTGCAATCTCATGATGAGTACAGTACTGTTTCAAAATCCTTGGAGGGTGCACTTCAGCTCTGTATTAGCAAATTGCCGCAAAGTGAAGCGCTGTAAAGAAAAGTACTCCTGTACATTAACCTTTCTTGTATATTTTTTTGGTTAAACAAGAAACAACCAAACTGTTGAGAGTTGTATAGGTTAAAAATGATAAGAAAGTGGGAAACTGGGCAAAATTGACGGTGAGATCTCTGCAGCTTCTCTATTTTATGTGTTCGACACGTATTCGTTAAAGTATGGCGAGAGGAGCAGAGTTTTTAACTGTCCCCTATATACAGAAGCGGTTTGAGAGCTCTGTCTGCTGTTCCTCCCTAGAATAGTAAAGGACCAATATATGCATAATTTTAAATGGACAGTAGATTTTTTCTGGCAAATTTCAAAATAAACTTTAATTTGCCGGCTCTCAGTATCATGTGACAGCTATCAGCCAATCACAAACTAATATACGTATACACTGTGAACTTGCTCATGCTCAGTAGAATCTGGTGCCTCAGAAAGTGTAAATAGAAAAAGACGTGGCACAATAATATAACGATAATGGAAGCACTTTTAGAACGTCTCTAAAAACGGCATGTTCTATATGAATCAGAAACATTTTATTTTCACTTTAGCGTTCTTTTAAAGAAGTAAAAGAAGACCTTGCAGTAATGCCCATGACCTCCCCACTCCTGTACTTCACCCAACACCCGTGCAGCTGTGCCAACTTCCTCTCCAACCTCAAACTTTTTACCTCTGTGATTACCTTGTATCTAAGCCTCTGCAGACTGCCCCCTAATCTCAGTGCTTTTACAAACTTCCATTAAGCCAATTAGTGCTGACTCCTATATAACTCCACAGGAGTGAGCACAATGTTATCTATATGGCACACATGAAGTAGCGCTCTCTAGCTGTGAAAAGCAAAAAAAAAAACAACAACAACAACAAAACCAAACACTGAGATAAGAGATGGCCTTTAATTGCTCAGAAATCAGCCTATGAGCTTGCCTAGGTTTAGCCTTCAACAATGAATATTAAAGAAAACAAAGCAAATTTGATGATAAAAGTAAATTGAAAAGTTGCTGCATGCATCTGAATTATGAAAATTTAATTTTGACTTTACTGTCCCTTTAAAACGTTTTTCTTTTGCAATTTTATGTACTATTAAAAGCAAATAAAAGTTCCTACAACAAGGTACTAAGGAGCAGAGATATTTACCTGTCAAAAATGTAACAAAAACAAAACGTTCTGAGTTTTTGAAAATGACAAAAGCACAGTTGCTCATAAAAAGTGCTCTCAAATAAGCAATGGTCAAATAAGTTTCACATTACTCACTGGCGTACTAAGAAATGCCCCATAGGTAAACAGTGATACACCACACAAGCATACAAAATGTAATTTTATTCAAGAATGGAAAATTCATTAAAAAAACAAAAACTTTTTAAAATACCCTTCTTAAAATGCAATCAAGAAAACAATTTACTTGGAAGTAACATAAAACCCTTTCGGCCTGTAAAATAAAATGGTTATTTATGCATAAGAAAATGTACTCTAATTAGTTCTTTTGTCCCATTTCACTGTACTTTAACTCTGGAAAAGTAATGTTTTTCAATTCTGAGAATTGGAAGTGCACACTACAGACTTCACAAGCCTAACCCTGCTACAAATCTGTCCATAACTGGTCTCAACAGAAGTGATAAGATAACTCCAAAAAACATAAATATTGTTAACAAAATGACAGTGGTTCCTTCACATAAGACACATGGTGATGGTGGTGGTGGTGGGTTTTTAGCCATTGATGAACAAGTGCAGCAAGTAAGTGATAATTAATTGAGAAATTTCTCACACTCTGCTGGTATGTTAATTTTATGCAGAACTACAGAATAACTATCTCCCCATCACCCAAAGTCCACTGCCTCAGAGTCACGCTTGACTCAAATCTGTCCTTCATTCCCCACATCCAACTGCTCTCTTCATCCTGCCGCAACCACCTACGCAATATCTCCAAAATTCGTCCGTTTCTAAGTGCTGAAACTACTAAACAGCTAATCCATTTCCTGGTAATTTCCCGACTTGACTACTGTAACAACTTACTAACTGGCGTCCCTCTCTCCCGCCTCTCTCCCCTCCAATCCATCCTAAATGCATCTGCCAGGCTAATCCACCTCTCTCGACGCTCTGTTTCTGCTGCGCCTCTCTGTGAGTCCCTTCGCTGGCTCCCCATTCATAACAACAGAGTTAAATTCAAAATTTTCACCCTGACCTACAAAGCCCTCACCAATGCTGTCCCACCCTACCTGTCCTCACTCATCAACAAATATACAGGGAGTGCAGAATTATTAGGCAAGTTGTATTTTTGAGGATTAATTTTATTATTGAACAACAACCATGTTCTCAATGAACCCAAAAAACTCATTAATATCAAAGCTGAATAGTTTTGGAAGTAGTTTTTAGTTTGTTTTTAGTTATAGCTATTTTAGGGGGATATCTGTGTGTGCAGGTGACTATTACTGTGCATAATTATTAGGCAACTTAACAAAAAACAAATATATACCCATTTCAATTATTTATTTTTACCAGTGAAACCAATATAACATCTCAACATTCACAAATATACATTTCTGACATTCAAAAACAAAACAAAAACAAATCAGTGACCAATATAGCCACCTTTCTTTGCAAGGACACTCGAAAGCCTGCCATCCATGGATTCTGTCAGTGTTTTGATCTGTTCACCATCAACATTGCGTGCAGCAGCAACCACAGCCTCCCAGACACTGTTCAGAGAGGTGTACTGTTTTCCCTCCTTGTAAATCTCACATTTGATGATGGACCACAGGTTCTCAATGGGGTTCAGATCAGGTGAACAAGGAGGCCATGTCATTAGATTTTCTTCTTTTATACCCTTTCTTGCAAGCCACGCTGTGGAGTACTTGGACGCGTGTGATGGAGCATTGTCCTGCATGAAAATCATGTTTTTCTTGAAGGATGCAGACTTCTTCCTGTACCACTGCTTGAAGAAGGTGTCTTCCAGAAACTGGCAGTAGGACTGGGAGTTGAGCTTGACTCCATCCTCAACCCGAAAAGGCCCCACAAGCTCATCTTTGATGATACCAGCCCAAACCAGTACTCCACCTCCACCTTGCTGGCGTCTGAGTCGGACTGGAGCTCTCTGCCCTTTACCAATCCAGCCACGGGCCCATCCATCTGGCCCATCAAGACTCACTCTCATTTCATCAGTCCATAAAACCTTAGAAAAATCAGTCTTGAGATATTTCTTGGCCCAGTCTTGACGTTTCAGCTTGTGTGTCTTGTTCAGTGGTGGTCGACTTTCAGCCTTTCTTACCTTGGCCATGTCTCTGAGTATTGCACACCTTGTGCTTTTGGGCACTCCAGTGATGTTGCAGCTTTGAAATATGGCCAAACTGGTGGCAAGTGGCATCTTGGCAGCTGCACGCTTGACTTTTCTCAGTTCATGGGCAGTAATTTTGCGCCTTGGTTTTTCCACACGCTTCTTGCGACCCTGTTGACTATTTTGAATGAAACGCTTGATTGTTCGATGATCACGCTTCAGAAGCTTTGCAATTTTAAGAGTGCTGCATCCCTCTGCAAGATATCTCACTATTTTTGACTTTTCTGAGCCTGTCAAGTCCTTCTTTTGACCCATTTTGCCAAAGGAAAGGAAGTTGCCTAATAATTATGCACACCTGATATAGGGTGTTGATGTCATTAGACCACACCCCTTCTCATTACAGAGATTCACATCACCTAATATGCTTAATTGGTAGCAGGCTTTCGAGCCTATACAGCTTGGAGTAAGACAACATGCATAAAGAGGATGATGTGGTCAAAATACTCATTTGCCTAATAATTCTGCACACAGTGTACTCCTGCCCGTCCCCTAAGATTCAACAATGACCTGCTTCTTGCGTCCTCTACCATCACCTCCTCTCATGTTAGACTACAGGATTTCTCTCGTGCGGCACCAACCCTCTGGAACGCACTTCCTCGAGTTGTCAGACTTGCCCCTAACCTCCCCTCTTTTAAACGTTCCCTAAAGACCTTTCTGTTTAGGGAAGCTTATCACCCAACTTATTAACAAACTAACTTAACTTAACTAACAGTTGCCCTCTATCTCCTCACTAATATCATTCTCACCTCTGCAGTCCCACCTCCTGTTTCCCATCCTCCTACCCATCTAGTTTCCATGGGAATAGGCCCCACAATTCCCCCTGTATTTGTCTGTAAAATTTTGTATTTTATCGTATTGTTTCTCCATTGTACTGTTATCCTTGTACCCATGTACAGCGCTGCGGAATCTGTTGGCGCTTTACAAATAAAGAATAATAATAATTCCACAGTTTTGCATAACCAACACAGTTATACTTATACACATTTTACCTCTGTAATTACCTTGTATCTAAGCCTCAGCAGACTGCCCCCTTATTTCAGTTCTTTTAACAGACTTGCATTTAGCCAATCAGAGCTGTCTCCATGGTAAATTCACGTGCAGGAGCTCAATGTTATCTATATGAAACACGTGAACTAATGCCCTCTAGTGGTGAAAAACTATCAAAATGCATTTAGATTAGAGGCGGTCTTCAAGGTCTAAGAAATTAGCATATGAACCTCCTAGGTTTAGCTTTCAACTAAGAATACCAAAAGAACAAAGCAAAATTGGTGATGAAAGTAAATTGGAAAGTCGTTTAAAATTACATGCCCTATTTGAAACATGAAAGTTTTTTTTGGACTTGACTGTTCCTTTAAAGGGAAATCAAATAACAATTAAATTGAGAATAAACTATTTTGGAATGTAAAAAGGAACATTAAAGGGACATAAAACTCAAATATTCTCTTTCATTATTCAGAAAGAACATGCAAATTAAATTATCTTTCCAATTTACTTCTATTAAAAGCAGGATGGTAAGTTCAGGAGTGTGCACGTGTATTCACTATATGCATTATATGGCTGCAGTTTTCCAACAATGTTATACATTAGCAAGAGCACTAGATGGCAGCACTATTTCCTGTCATGCAGTACTAATGTTATACATTAGCAAGAGCACTAGATGGCAGCACTATTTCCTGTCATGTAGTACTAATGTTATACATTAGCAAGAGCACTAGATGGCAGCACTATTTCCTGTCATGTAGTACTAATGTAATACATTAGCAAGAGCACTAGATGGCAGCACTATTTCCTGTCATGTAGTACTAATGTTATACATTAGCAAGAGCACTAGATGGCAGCACTATTTCCTGTCATGTAGTACTAATGTTATACGTTAGCAAGAGCACTAGATGGCAGCACTATTTCCTGTCATGTAGTACTAATGTTATACATTAGCAAGAGCACTAGATGGCAGCACTATTTCCTGTCATGTAGTACTAATGTTATACATTAGCAACAGCACTAGATGGCGCAGCTCTATCTCCTGTCATGTAGTACTAATGTTATATATTAGCAAGAGCACTAGAGGGCAGCACTATTTCCTGTCATGTAGTACTAATGTTATACATTAGCAAGAGCACTAGAGGGCAGCCCTATTTCCTGTCATGTAGTACTAATGTTATACATTAGCAGGAGCACTAGATGTCAGCACTATTTCCTGTCATGTAGTACTAATGTAATACATTAGCAAGAGCACTAGATGGCATCACTATTTCCTGTCATGTAGTACTAATGTTATACATTAGCAGGAGCACTAGATGGCAGCACTACTTCCTGTCATGTAGTACTAATGTTATACATTAGCAAGAGCACTAGATGGCAGCACTATTTCCTGTCATGTAGTACTAATGTTATACGTTAGCAAGAGCACTAGATGGCAGCACTATTTCCTGTCATGTAGTACTAATGTTATACATTAGCAAGAGCACTAGATGGCAGCACTATTTCCTGTCATGTAGTACTAATGTTATACATTAGCAACAGCACTAGATGGCGCAGCTCTATCTCCTGTCATGTAGTACTAATGTTATATATTAGCAAGAGCACTAGAGGGCAGCACTATTTCCTGTCATGTAGTACTAATGTTATACATTAGCAAGAGCACTAGAGGGCAGCCCTATTTCCTGTCATGTAGTACTAATGTTATACATTAGCAGGAGCACTAGATGTCAGCACTATTTCCTGTCATGTAGTACTAATGTAATACATTAGCAAGAGCACTAGATGGCAGCACTATTTCCTGTCATGTAGTACTAATGTTATACATTAGCAGGAGCACTAGATGGCAGCACTACTTCCTGTCATGTAGTACTAATGTTATACATTAGCAAGAGCACTAGATGGCAGCACTATTTCCTGTCATGTAGTACTAATGTTATACATTAGCAAGAGCACTAGATGGCAGCACTATTTCCTGTCATGTAGTACTAATGTTATACATTAGCAACAGCACTAGATGGCGCAGCACTATCTCCTGTCATGTAGTACTAATGTTATATATTAGCAAGAGCACTAGATGGCAGCACTATTTCCTGTCATGTAGTACTAATGTTATACATTAGCAAGAGCACTAGATGGCAGCACTATTTCCTGTCATGTAGTACTAATGTTATACGTTAGCAAGAGCACTAGATGGCAGCACTATTTCCTGTCATGTAGTACTAATGTTATACGTTAGCAAGAGCACTAGATGGCAGCACTATTTCCTGTCATGTAGTACTAATGTTATACATTAGCAAGAGCACTAGATGGCAGCACTATTTCCTGTCATGTAGTACTAATGTTATACATTAGCAAGAGCACTAGATGGCAGCACTATTTCCTGTCATATAGTGCTCCAGATATGTACACGCTACCTACCTAGATAGCTCTTTAACAAAGAATAAAATGAGAATTTGATAATAGAAGACAATTGAAAACTTTTTTTTTAAAATGGTATTCTCTAGCTGAAAAATTAAAGAAAAAATGTGGGTTTCATTTCCTTTACACACTAAATATATTTTATAAGCTTGTTTCCCACCTGTTTCCCACCTCACTCTAGTCATGGGTGCCACCATGTTGAAAATCTATCTTTCACTACATTCCAGTGCTGATGTGCAGTAACTTCTCCCTCAGATACCTGCAGTGTAACCTAGGTTCCAAAATGGCCGTCCTCATGATTAGAGGGACGTGCTTGAATGTGTTTAGTGTCCCTTTAATCATGCATAGTAAAACAACTTTCCATTATTTATTTTGCCCATGTGTTAGCAAATTGTGGATTTTCTAGTCATGAAAACTGAGCTGGCACCATGAAAAAGCTTAAGACGGCCACACATCTGTCCCTAATTTGCAGTTTATCTTATAATTTCTGCTAAAGCATAGAGCCCAAAATTTTTCTTTCATGATTCAAACAGAACATACAATACAAGATTGTGAAGGGAAAACAACTAAGGCCTAGATTACGAGTTTTGCGTTAGCCTTAAAAAGCAGCGTTAAGAGGTCCTAACTCTGCTTTTTGACGCTCACTGGTATTACGAGTCTTGAAGGTACAGGCTCACCGCTCACTTTTTTGGCAAGACTCGGAAATACAGCAAATCCACTTACGTCAATTGCGTTTCCTATATTTTCAATGGGACTTGCATAGTGCCGATATTACGCGTCTGACAAAAAGTGAGCAGTACATCCTCTCCTGTCAAGCCTGGTACCGCATTTAAAAGTCAGTAGTTAAGAGTTTTACACTACAACGCCGTAGCATAAAACTCTTAACTAAAGTGCTAAAAAGTACACTAACACCCATAAACTGCCTATTAACCCCTAAACCAAGGCCCCCCCCCCCCACACCGCAAACACTAAAAAAATAGTTTTAACCCCTAATCTGCCGAACCGAACATAAGTTTATAAACAACCTTCTAACGCTACTCCTAAAGCGTGTATTTCAGACACGGAATCACGCCCGCGTTAGACAGTCTCCCATAGAGATCAATGGAAAATCAAACAAACACGCTTTTTTCACCTAACACTCGATCTCGCGAGAAATACGCACTGCTTGGTCATATGACGTATACCACATAATGCACAACAATAACACACCGCAAATGTCAGAACAACAATCACAAAACAGAGCACATAAGCATTACACATTCAGAAGCGGGGGGAAATTAATAAAATAAAATAAAGGGAATACGCATATAATTTAAGATGCGGAAATACGGAAAATAACAAAAAGGAAAAATAAAAGCACACTCATACACATGCAAAATACTCGCATTCAATATTACTATATAATAGGACAAACATACATATACAACACTTCACTAATACGACACCATCGCAAATTATCATTTACACATAATAGTATTGGAGAATGTTATAGAAAACGAGCACTATGACATCATCGCATTCTACACATTCCACAAATAATAATTCCAAATTCACACAACTAATACACATTGCACAAATACTAATTACTAACAAAGCACACCTGAACACAATTTACAACGCAAACCGGTACATCATTAAACATTTACACTGGGTATATAAGCACCACACAAGCATGGCTTCTTTGACTGTGTTGCTGGTGGGTTTTTGGAGATTAGAGAGCAATTTAGTGCCTTATTGTGAGTTAGTTCGTGTTAGTGTGAGAGAGTCAGTTAGTGTTATCGTGAGTGAGTTAGTGGGAGTTATTGAGAGTTAGTGGTAGTGTGAGAGAGTCAGTTAGTGGGAGCGTGTGATAGTGGTAGTGTGAGTTAGTGGTAGTGTGAGTTAGTGGTAGTGTGAGTTAGTGGTAGTGTGAGTTAGTGGGAGAGTGAGTTAGTGGGAGCGTGAGTTAGTGGGAGCGTTAGTGAGCGACAGTTGGTTTGGGTGAGTGTGCGAGTGCTTTTTCTGTATACTTAACACATTTACACGCAAACACATTCAATACATACATACACTTATCAATAACACTACATACACTCCATACCCCATACCCTCTCATACTACACTCCATACCCCATTCCCTGTAGTCCCATTCCCTTTCATCCCATTTACTCTTATCCCATACCCCATCCCATCCCCATCCCCTAGTTACATTTAGTTTACATATCCTCATTTTAGTCTTCTTATACATTTTGGTTGATTAAATACTCCTTACCCTCTTTTATTTATATCCCTTTCACACTTTCTGCACTTTTTTTGGTCTTTTTAGTTCTTTATTTTTACCCCCTTTCATTTGATCACACTGACTTTTTGTTTGCTTAGTTGGGGTTTAGTTTAGGGAAGAGATGGAGGAGGAGGAGGGCAGGCAGGAGATTAGTCAGGGGAGAGGTAGAGGGGGGAGGAGAGGGGGGAGGAGAGGGAGAGGAACAGGACAGGAAGGGGGGCAGGAAGCGGGGGTTGAAGCGGTGGGTGGACCCAGCCACTTGGTTCAAGATGAACAAGTGGCTGGGCCCAGTGGCGGACAGAGTAGGGCTTCACAGTCCGGGAAACAGAGGGCATCATCACAGGGGAAGGCCAAGGCGACTAGGGAGGCGAGGTTTACTATGGAGGAGAAGGAGGTCCTCGTAGAAGCCTATATGGACAGGTATAGGAGACTGCAGGCTCAGAAGACCACCCCGAGTGAGAAGAGGAAGCTCTGGTGGGAGATAAGGGATGCAGTTAATGCAGTGGGGGGCCGGAACAGAGATATGGACTCTATTAAACATCGCTACCGGGACTATAAGATGGAGCTTAAAAAGAAAATAACCAGGGAGTACCAACATGCAACAGGAACCGGTGGCGGGCCTGCACTGATAGTTGAGTACTCCCGATGGGAGGAAATGTTGCGTCCCAGCATCTCCGAGGTGACCATAGTCGGGATCGGAGGAATCGATACCGGGAACCTGCCACTCTCATCTGACGGTAAGCTCATTTAAGAATAAATTAACATCCAAATGTATTTAAAGGGACACTAAACCAAAAAATTATCTTTCATGAATCAGAAAGAGAATACAAATTTAAACAACAATTCAATTTACTTCTATTATTTATTTTGCTTAAATTTTTAGAGATTCTTAGTTGAAGAAAAAGCAATGCACATGGGTGAGCCAATCACACAAGGCTTCTAAGTGCAGCAAGCAATAAGCAGCTTCTAAGCCTATCTAGATATGCTTTTCAGCAAAGAATATCAAGAGAATAAAAACAATTAGATAATAGAAGTAAATTAGAAAGTTGTTTAAAATTGCATGCTCTTTCTATATCATGAAAGAAAAAAAAATAGGTTTCATGTCCCTTTAAGGATAAGATTAATGCTATTACGCTGTTTAACACATTATTACGTAAACGCATTCACAATTACTTTGCGATTACATTACTATCTCGGCAATAGGTTAGGTGTGCATTTAAACAGACTGAAAACAAACGCTAAAACATTCAGATTGACCAGAGAAATATCACAAACACGGTTTTGAAAAAGCGGAAATCGTATTGATTGTTAGATTTCAAAGTGGATTAATGAGGCTGCATTTGTAATTCTATCGTAAGCAAAATAATTTACATCTTTATTTTGAAATATGCTAATAAATACATTTCTTTATTTTTGCAATATACAGAGTCTGGGGAGGAGGCAGCACAGCAACTACAGGCTCCTCCATTTACCAGGTATGAGAGTGGTGGGGATGAATCGTCACCTCGGAGAGAAGAGGCCCCCCCTTAAAGCAGAGGAAGAGGCCCCCCTTGAAGCAGAGGAAGAGGCCCCCCTTGAAGCAGAGGAAGAGGCCCCCCTTGAAGCAGAGGAAGAGGCCCCGGAAGCAGAGGAAGAGGCCCCGGAAGCAGAGGAAGAGGCCCCTCAAGCACCAGCAGGCCGACAAGCACCAGAAGCCACCGTGCATGGGCAGCCCGCCGTGCACAACAGGAGGAGATAGCTGAGGTGCGGGTGTTACTCGACTACATTGACCAGATGCGTACCTTCCGGACGGAAAATATACAAGGTAGAAGTCATATTATCGAAGAGCTTAGTGGCATTGGAGAAGGACAAACACAAATCATAGAGAGCCTTACAAGAATAGAACAAGGACAAAACAGGAGTTTACAGCTACAACAATATATGTTAAATTTCTTCCGGGAGGCGCATGCTGGTCTTTCTGCTGCTGGTCTATCTGCTGCTGGTCTATCTGCTGCTGGGCCTCCTGCTGGTCCTCCTGCAAAGCCATCTGCTGGGCCTCCTGCAAAGCCATCTGCTGGGCCATCTGCTGGGCCATCTCCTCCTTAGCCATCTCCTCCTGGGCCATCTCCTCCTGGGCCATCTCCTCCATCTCCTCACCTTGGTCATCCCAGTACTCCTCCTTCCACTCTTCCCACAATGTCTCCGATGAGAACTCGTCGGAGGGGGCAGTTGCCCCTCCCAGAGCATCAGCCTTGTGGGAAGAGGGGAAGGAAGAGGAAGTAAGTATTTTTTTAGATGTTTATTTCGTATTTATTTAACGTGTAATGGATAGGTATGTGATGATGTGGTTTTCATACACTTGTGGACCACACTCTGTATATAATCTGCTTCTATGGGACCGGGTCCATGGAGGCAGATTGTTTGCAGAGTGTGGGTTATAAGTGTGTGGACACCACATCATCACATACCTATCCTTGTTCATGATATTGATTGCTTTCTGTGATGTGATGTCCAAACTGTTTCCCTAATCTCAAACAAAATGACCATTACAATTATACATGATGGCATATTACTGTTTGAATGCCAATAACACAGCTTAAAGGGACAGTCAGAACATTATTGTATACAAAGAAAACACTGTATTACGCATTATCAAGTTGGAAACAAAACATGGAGAAATATGTGTGACTTATGTGCTTACCCTTGTATCTATGCCTATGAAAAATGACCACTTATTTGTTGTTCTGACATAACAACATTTTAGACAATCAATGATCAATACATGGTAAATATGCTGTATGAGCTTAAGGTTTTCAAGATACAAATGCTATCAAAATGCCCTCTAGTGGTCAAATTGCATTCTGATTACATGCACTCTTCAAGCTCTAAGAAATGAGCATACGAACCTCATAGGTTTAGCTAGCAAATAAAAATAACCAGAGAAAAATGATTAATTGGTGAGAAACCTTTGATATCATTTTGATTTCAAAAATTGCTTTTTTAATAATGAAAATTATTTGTTTTCTAGACTGTCCCTTTAAAAATTTACATATGCTAACATATACGAATATTTGGTGATTGTTGGTATATCTACATGTACTTGTTCAAACAAGAAATATTAGAAAAAGATTTCTATTGACGTGTTAAATAAAGTCTATTTTCTCAGAGACATTATTGTGTTTGATTTATTTTAGAAAGACATTTGTTTTAACAAGGAATATGGTTTAAAGTCCTTTTAGGAGTGAATAAACAAATATATGCTCACAATAATATACTTGGAGATTACAAAATGTGGAACTCATACATGATACAACAATCAACTTTTGCATTAAAGGGACAGTATACAATCCTTTTAAGAGAACTGCATGTAATAGACACTACTAGAAACAGCAAGATTAACATATACTGATATCAAAATCAATATGAAAAAGCTTTAAACACTTTCAAAGAAAATTGGGTTATCCCTATTGAAAAGATAGATCTAAACCCCATTCCAAGTGTAAAACAAGACAATACCCCTTCATTAACATATGAAAAGACCCTTTACACAAACAGGAGCAAGCTGGAGATGGTACTCACATCAAACTTTGAGGCTTGGCGAGGAGTCTGAAAATTACTTAAATGTTATTTGAACATAAGCAAAAGTAGACATGTCTTTGGTAAACAATGGAATATATAACTAGAGAAAAAAAAAACATGTTTGGTTTTTAATGTGAGTGTATAATGACCCTTTAATAAAATATACGACAAATAACATTTAGAAGAAGTCGGCATCTCATATATTTAGCATATGATAAATATAAATGCATATTGATTACTTGATTCTAATACAATAGCGCATATTTATGAATTCGATATCTTGAAAATTAAACACAACACAGTCATTTTTCATAAAAAGGAACATATTGTTGACAAACATATTAAACAAGATGGACTATATTTAGGGATTTGCACTTGCCTCGAAATATCTTATGCATGAAAACATTTTGCTTTCATTCGTTTATTCAACCAGACAGCCAGCAAAAGAGAATGTTGTGTTCTTTATCATGGGTCAACAATGTTACATGATGCACACAATCCATACTCGCCATGGTTTTAAACTTGTCTTCTCATTCACAAACGTGTGAATTCATCTCTCATTCATCAGACGTTTTTTACACCTTTGCATGTGACGTCTTAATTAACATGGCGCATCCTTGATCACGTAAATACGCCATCCAATAAAAGGCGCATCCTTGATCACGTAAATACGCCATCCAATAAAAGGCGCATCCTTGATCACGTAAATACGCCATCCAATAAAAGGCGCATCCTTGATCACGTAAATACGCCATCCAATAAAAGGCGCATCCTTGATCACGTAAATACGCCATCAAATAAAAGGCGCATTCTTGATCACGTAAAAACGTCAGCCAATACAAGGAATCATTGGACAGCCTGGCAGGTGACGTCTTAAGCAAAATGGCGCATCTGAGATCGATGAAAAACCGCAGCCAATACAAGGACTCAGTTGATAGCTTGGCATATCAATAAGGAACGTATTTAGATTTTAGTAACTAGTATGTGTCTATATTGCTATCTAGGAATGTCACGATAGATAACGAAATACTGTGATCTATAAAATAGAATACATTATAGAAAATAAGGAAATATTTCATTAGAAGCAGAGGATTTATAACTAAACTATTAAGCAAGCAGCATGTTTTAAGTAGACATGGAAACAATATTTTAAGGTTACACGATTATGTACGACATTGCAATTTGAAAGACATTGTAACAATAAATGAAAATCTTTGCATTATTGTGTTTCATGTCCCTTTAACTTAAAATTAATGCTAGGAGATGCATTAGTAAAATAGGGATGGGTTAGATATTATATGTTAACCCCTTAATGACCACAGCACTTTTCCATTTTCTGTCCGTTTGGGACCAAGGCTATTTTTACATTTTTGCGGTGTTTGTGTTTAGCTGTAATTTTCCTCTTACTCATTTACTGTACCCACACATATTATATACCGTTTTTCTCGCCATTAAATGGACTTTCTAAACATACCATTATTTTCATCATATCTTATAATTTACTATAAAAAATTTTATAAAACATGAGGAAAAAATTGAAAAAAACACACTTTTTCTAACTTTGACCCCCAAAATCTGTTACACATCTACAACCATCAAACAACACCCATGCTAAATAGTTTCTAAATTTTGTCCTGAGTTTAGAAATACCCAATGTTTACATCTTCTTTGCTTTTTTTGTAAGTTATAGGGCCATAAATACAAGTAGCACTTTGCTATTTCCAAACCATTATTTTTCAAAATTAGCGCTAGTTACATTAGAACACTAATATCTTTCAGGAATCTCTGAATATCCATTGACATGTATATATTTTTTTTTAGTAGACATCCCAAAGTATTGATCTAGGCCCATTTTGGTATATTTCATGCCACCATTTCACCGCCAAATGCGATTAAATACAAAAAATCGTTCACTTTTTTACAAATTTTTTCACAAACTTTTGGTTTCTCACTGAAATTATTTACAAACAGCTTGTGCAATTATGGCTTAAATGGTTGTAAATTCTTCTCTGGAATCCCCTTTGTTCAGAAATAGCAGACATATATGGCTTTGGCGTTGCTTTTTAGTAATTAGAAGGCTGCTAAATGCCACTGCGCACTACACGTGTATTATGCCCAGCAGTGAAGGGGTTAATTATGGAGCATGTAGGGAGCTTCTAGGGTTAATTTTAGCTTTAGTGTAGTGTAGTAGACAACCCCAAGTATTGATCTAGGCCCATTTTGGTATATTTCATGCCACCATTTCACCGCCAAATGCGATCAAATTAAAAAAAACGTTAAATTTTTCACAATTTTAGGTTTCTCACTGAAATCATTTACAAACAGCTTGTGCAATTATGGCACAAATGGTTGTAAATGCTTCTCTGGGATCCCCTTTGTTCAGAAATAGCAGACATATATGGCTTTGGCGTTGCTTTTTGGTAATTAGAAGGCCGCCAAATGCCGCTGCATTTCACACGTGTATTATGGCTAGCAGTGAAGGGGTTAATTATGTAGCTTGTAGGGAGCTTGCAGGGTTAATTTTACCTTTAGTGTAGAGCTCAGCCTCCCACCTGAAACATGAGACCCCCTGATCCCTCCCAAACAGCTCTCTTCCTTCCCCCACCCCCCCAATTGTCCCCGCCATCTTAAGTACTGGCAGAAACTCTGCCAGTACTAAAATAAAAGCTAATATTACCACAAATGCGAAGAAATAAGCATTCATAGACCGAGCTAAATCAACACTGTGTATTTATTGTCACATCGAAAAAACAAAGGTTCCACCACTCCACACACTACAGCTACATCCAACGCGTTTCCTGCTGCTAAACAGCACTTCGTCAGGGATACTCACAGCTGTCTGATTGCACCTTTTATTAGGCTCACCATTCATTCCCAGAATTTAAAGGTATACTACCGCTTATATATTTAGCGGCATGTTTATAACGTATACGCCATTCAGTCTGGTGCATCAGTATCACATTACAATATATAAAATAACAATCTTAAATTTATATGTTACGAGTACATTGTATCTAAAAATATAGTTAGAAAAATTAAACACATAAGTTGGGAGAAAAACAGCTAATGCTATATAAACAAATACTTTTGCTACATCAGCATTTCATATACCACTGGGCTATTACATAGGTCACAAATACAAGGGCATATATCAAATATAGGTATAAACATGTATTCAGGACTCAGCACAATATAATGGTGATTTATTACAATACCATAGGTAACCTCTGGTAATAATAGTATTTGGGATAACTAATCACCTTTATCTATTGATAGTTTTATTTACATATTTATCCTCCTAAGGAGAAAAATTGGAATACTATTAACTATCGATTACATCTCAGTTACCTATATAAAGTTTTACATCTGAGTTCTCGTTTATGCCCAAAGGACTCCCTGTCTTTAAGGTATAAATCCAATACACTTCTCTCCTATTAAGCGTCTGAGACCTATTACCACCTGTATTTAGTTTGGGCACATGATCAATACCTTGAAATGAGAATAAAGTATTGATATATTTTAGTTCACCTATATCAAAATTATCATTCCTTCTATGTTGGACAAAATGTTTTGCCACAGGTGTCTTTGGCACCTCACTCTCAAGGGACAACAGGTGCTCTCTCACTCTATCCTTTAGCATACGTGTCGTTCTACCAGTGTATTGAAAAAAACAGAGTTTACAAGTGATAAGATACACTATATATCTGGAATTACAGTTAAGGTGATGGTTCACCATGTACATATTACCTGTTACTGTAGAGTTAAAAGTATCACTCCTAACCAGGTATTTGCATGATTTGCATGGTGTGCCACCACATCTATAGTTCCCATTTTTCTTTTTAAGCCACATTCTATCGTCCTTTTTCTCTTTGATAGAAAAATTTCTTTTAAGATTATTCTCTATAGTTTCTGCTCTCCTTGATACACACCTAATCCCTTTATCTATGACTGTTTTTAATTTAGGATCATTTCTTAATAGTGGGCTAAATTTCTGAATAATTTTACAAATTTCTGGATATTGTCTGCTATATTTAGTGGAAAAAGTTAACCTATCCATATTTCCTGAAGTTTCATCCTGTTTGTTTTTATCCTGCAATAAAGATTTCCTGTCCATGTCCTTAACCTCTTCCATAGTTATTTCTAGATCCCTTTTCTTATAGCCCCTATCCATCAGTCTATTCTTTAATGTATTTGCTTGTATAGAGTAATTTTCTTCACTACTACAATTACGTTTTAAACGCATAAACTGGCCTTTTGGAATTCCCTTTTTCACACTATAGGGATGGCCAGAATCTGCTCTAAGTATGGTATTGCCTGATGTTTTTTTTCTAAATATTTCTGTTGTAATACATCCTTTATCTATATCTCCTTTTATTGTCAAGTCTAGATAATCAACACTTTTCTCTGAGCAAAAAAATGTAAACCTCAGATTGTTATTATTGTCATTTAAATATCCCATAAACTGTTCTATAGTTGATTCACCACTTTTCCAGACTATTAGCAAATCATCTATAAATCTAGTATAAAATAAAATACGGTTTTGAAAAGGATTACTAGTAGTAAATATTTTCTTCAATTCAAAATATCCAAGATATAAGTTAGCATACGAGGGGGCGAATTTCGCCCCCATCGCCGTCCCCTGACATTGTACATAAAAGCAGCCCTCAAATAGAAAATAGTTATGGGTCAAAAGAAATTGAACAATGTCTACAATATATTCAATAAAGCACGTCTCAAATTTAGTATACATATGTAGCATTTCATTAAGAGCATTAAGTCCCTCCCTATGCGGAATACAGGAATATAGCGATTCTACGTCTATAGTTAAGAACTGTGACTCACTATCCCATCCTAGATCTTCCACCTTACGTAGTAAGTGTTTCGTATCCCTAAGGTACCCTGGTAAACTTTTTACTATGGGTTGTAGAAATTCGTCAATCCATCTCCCTAGGTTTTCTCCTATGGTTCCTATGGTGGAGATTATGGGCCTCCCTGGCGGTTTTGATGCACATTTATGAACTTTAGGGAGATGTTTAAATACTGTTACTGTAGGGCTCTCATTTACTAAACATTCTGCCTGTGCTTGTGTCAAAAAACCCTGGTGAACACCTTCATCTAACAATATTTTTAGCTCATTATTAAAACGCTCTGTAGGGTTATATGTCAATTTGTGGTATGTATTTTCATCTGATAGTTGCCTTTCAGCTTCCAATACATATGCTTCCCTATCTTGTACCACGATAGTGCCACCCTTATCAGATTTAGAAATTACTATGTTAGTGTTGTCCCTAATTTCTTTTAGTGCTTTTCTCTCCTGGTGAGACAAATTATCCATTTTATTCTTTTTTGTGTGTATATCTTTTACTTTTGTGTTGTACAATTGTGTCAATTCTTCTTCCACCACTGCGTGAAATACCTCAATTAAATCCCCTCTTGCATGTATAGGATAGAAACTACTTGTGTGTCCTATTTTTTGTGTAGAGCTTGGAATACTTAAATTATTAGGATCATATCTCAAGCTTTCACTGCTTAAGATCCTTAAACTGTTGGTATCACACAATTCATTAAATGTTAGTGAATCTATATCTGTGCCCATTATATTACTCTCAACTGTACCCGTATCCACTATCTCACTATCATAAATGGAAGATGGATCCTCATTAAAAAAATGCCTTTTTAAAGTGACCTTTCGCATGAACTTATTGAGGTCAACAATGGTATCAAATAAGTCCATATTTCTTGTTGGAGAGAAACCCATTCCCTTTGAGAGTGCAATCTTCTGTATATTGGTTAATGGGACAGATGATAAGTTTATTATACTCTCTAGTTCTGATCCTTCTTTTCTCTCATTGCTCTGGTCAGCCTGCTGGGATATTTCGCCTTCTGATCTTCTTCCTTTTTCTTTTTGAAATTTAGCCCACTATTAAGAAATGATCCTAAATTAAAAACAGTCATAGATAAAGGGATTAGGTGTGTATCAAGGAGAGCAGAAACTATAGAGAATAATCTTAAAAGAAATTTTTCTATCAAAGAGAAAAAGGACGATAGAATGTGGCTTAAAAAGAAAAATGGGAACTATAGATGTGGTGGCACACCATGCAAATCATGCAAATACCTGGTTAGGAGTGATACTTTTAACTCTACAGTAACAGGTAATATGTACATGGTGAACCATCACCTTAACTGTAATTCCAGATATATAGTGTATCTTATCACTTGTAAACTCTGTTTTTTTCAATACACTGGTAGAACGACACGTATGGTAAAGGATAGAGTGAGAGAGCACCTGTTGTCCCTTGAGAGTGAGGTGCCAAAGACACCTGTGGCAAAACATTTTGCCCAACATAGAAGGAATGATAATTTTGATATAGGTGAACTAAAATATATCAATACTTTATTCTCATTTCAAGGTATTGATCATGTGCCCAAACTAAATACAGGTGGTAATAGGTCTCAGACGCTTAATAGGAGAGAAGTGTATTGGATTTATACCTTAAAGACAGGGAGTCCTTTGGGCATAAACGAGAACTCAGATGTAAAACTTTATATAGGTAACTGAGATGTAATCGATAGTTAATAGTATTCCAATTTTTCTCCTTAGGAGGATAAATATGTAAATAAAACTATCAATAGACAAAGGTGATTAGTTATCCCAAATACTATTATTACCAGAGGTTACCTATGGTATTGTAATAAATCACCATTATATTGTGCTGAGTCCTGAATACATGTTTATACCTATATTTGATATATGCCCTTGTATTTGTGACCTATGTAATAGCCCAGTGGTATATGTAATGCTGATGTAGCAAAAGTATTTGTTTATATAGCATTAGCTGTTTTTCTCCCAACTTATGTGTTTAATTTTTCTAACTATATTTTTAGATACAATGTACTCGTAACATATAAATTTAAGATTGTTATTTTATATATTGTAATGTGATACTGATGCACCAGACTGAATGGCGTATACGTTATAAACATGCCGCTAAATATATAAGCGGTAGTATACCTTTAAATTCTGGGAATGAATGGTGAGCCTAATAAAAGGTGCAATCAGACAGCTGTGAGTATCCCTGACGAAGTGCTGTTTAGCAGCAGGAAACGCGTTGGATGTAGCTGTAGTGTGTGGAGTGGTGGAACCTTTGTTTTTTCGATGTGACAATAAATACACAGTGTTGATTTAGCTCGGTCTATGAATGCTTATTTCTTCGCATTTGTGGTAATATTGGATTCTTTTTTGGTGTGTGAGATACACCGCGGAGATCTTTTAAGCTACTAGTTCTGTACTGGATAACGGCTGTCTGGTGAGAAGGAGGAGTGCCTGAACACTTTTTAACAACCCGCATAGTGGGGCCGGATAACCGTGAGTAACCTGGGGTGAAGTCTTTACCATTGCATAAAGTCAGTTCGAGACCACCAATATATTTTCATGTTATGTACCTGTGATACAATATAATATACTGGAATACTGAAAGTTTTGGAGGTTACCTGAACGTATATTTACCTACAAAGGAGAGATATAATACCCTATAATGCATGTGTAAAACTAACTCAGCTGAATACATACACAGTTAACACTCTATATGTAACCGGTTATTAGAGTGTTACCAGTAAGAACTTTGCAACAATTTGATTCCTGTAGATAACTAGGTTGTGGCAACAATACATGCGAGACTATAAACCGATTTGAAAAGAAAAAATATAACAGTCTGTTTTGGTTGCACACAGCTGAAAGTGATTACATGTCTTATGGCTCAAATACACAGTTTTTGCAACAGTGTGTCTTTGTTTGAAGTGAAATTCTCAAATTGCATATTATACTGTGACAAGTCAAGTGCATAGCGCATTAGATAATATTTTGAAGCCATGGATCAGGAAGAAATTGTAAATAGACGAGCAAAACTTGATTTACTTATTAAAGGGGACACCACTCCTAAACACACACCTGTAGATTTGAGCACATTGTTTTCTATGAAAGAAAAATTAACCATTAAGGAACTAAAGACATGGTGGGAAATGGAATTTTTACAACTATATATAAATGAGGAAAAAATACCACGAGGCCTCAGAATGAAAAAGTACCCAGCAGCAGAAAAAATGGATGTGGTTTTTATGAAAGAATGGAATCAGAACCTAACTGATTGCTCTGTGATCCTTATGAAACAACTACTAAAGAAAAGAACAGAGGAAAGAGAAACCACTCTATGTGAGCTAGCTGAGATACAAACACAGATTGATGACCTTAAAGAGGATGAGAGATTTGAAGACTATATGAAACAACTAAAAGATACAACTGAAAGAATTGACAATGAAGTGGTCACAAGAAAATTGGGCAAATATCAAAGAGACTGTAAGGACTATGACTTAGATATAGTTTATAGTTGGAACACCAGTACTCAGCAGAATAAAAGAAGAAGTCATCAGAATAAAAAGAATAAAGGAAAAAAGGCAGAAGGAGACATGTCCAGTAATAAAAAGGAAGTACAAAGAAAAGTTACTTTTTCAAGTGCAGAGGGCAGTTCATATGCATACAGTCCAAGATCATCTACACCCATGAGTGAGGAAAATAATGAAAGAGATAATTCTCTAGGAGCAAGACCTAAAGAAAAAGTGGAACACAGATCACTGGTGGATTTGGGAATTACCCCTAACATGTCCGGCCACGAGCATAAAGTAAAAGATGGAGACCCAAAAAGAATAAAAAAGAAAAAGGAAGAAGATCAGAAGGCGAAATATCCCAGCAGGCTGACCAGAGCAATGAGAGAAAAGAAGGATCAGAACTAGAGAGTATAATAAACTTATCATCTGTCCCATTAACCAATATACAGAAGATTGCACTCTCGAAGGGAATGGGTTTCTCTCCAACAAGAAATATGGACTTATTTGATACCATTGTTGACCTCAATAAGTTCGTGCGAAAGGTCACTTTAAAAAGGCATTTTTTTAATGAGGATCCATCTTCCATTTATGATAGTGAGATAGTGGATACGGGTACAGTTGAGAGTAATATAATGGGCACAGATATAGATTCACTAACATTTAATGAATTGTGTGATACCAACAGTTTAAGGATCTTAAGCAGTGAAAGCTTGAGATATGATCCTAATAATTTAAGTATTCCAAGCTCTACACAAAAAATAGGACACGCAAGTAGTTTCTATCCTATACATGCAAGAGGGGATTTAATTGAGGTATTTCACGCAGTGGTGGAAGAAGAATTGACACAATTGTACAACACAAAAGTAAAAGATATACACACAAAAAAGAATAAAAGGGATAATTTGTCTCACCAGGAGAGAAAAGCACTAAAAGAAATTAGGGACAACACTAACATAGTAATTTCTAAATCTGATAAGGGTGGCACTATCGTGGTACAAGATAGGGAAGCATATGTATTGGAAGCTGAAAGGCAACTATCAGATGAAAATACATACCACAAATTGACATATAACCCTACAGAGCGTTTTAATAATGAGCTAAAAATATTGTTAGATGAAGGTGTTCACCAGGGTTTTTTGACACAAGCACAGGCAGAATGTTTAGTAAATGAGAGCCCTACAGTAACAGTATTTAAACATCTCCCTAAAGTTCATAAATGTGCATCAAAACCGCCAGGGAGGCCCATAATCTCCACCATAGGAACCATAGGAGAAAACCTAGGGAGATGGATTGACGAATTTCTACAACCCATAGTAAAAAGTTTACCAGGGTACCTTAGGGATACGAAACACTTACTACGTAAGGTGGAAGATCTAGGATGGGATAGTGAGTCACAGTTCTTAACTATAGACGTAGAATCGCTATATTCCTGTATTCCGCATAGGGAGGGACTTAATGCTCTTAATGAAATGCTACATATGTATACTAAATTTGAGACGTGCTTTATTGAATATATTGTAGACATTGTTCAATTTCTTTTGACCCATAACTATTTTCTATTTGAGGGCTGCTTTTATGTACAATGTCAGGGGACGGCGATGGGGGCGAAATTCGCCCCCTCGTATGCTAACTTATATCTTGGATATTTTGAATTGAAGAAAATATTTACTACTAGTAATCCTTTTCAAAACCGTATTTTATTTTATACTAGATTTATAGATGATTTGCTAATAGTCTGGAAAAGTGGTGAATCAACTATAGAACAGTTTATGGGATATTTAAATGACAATAATAACAATCTGAGGTTTACATTTTTTTGCTCAGAGAAAAGTGTTGATTATCTAGACTTGACAATAAAAGGAGATATAGATAAAGGATGTATTACAACAGAAATATTTAGAAAAAAAACATCAGGCAATACCATACTTAGAGCAGATTCTGGCCATCCCTATAGTGTGAAAAAGGGAATTCCAAAAGGCCAGTTTATGCGTTTAAAACGTAATTGTAGTAGTGAAGAAAATTACTCTATACAAGCAAATACATTAAAGAATAGACTGATGGATAGGGGCTATAAGAAAAGGGATCTAGAAATAACTATGGAAGAGGTTAAGGCCATGGACAGGAAATCTTTATTGCAGGATAAAAACAAACAGGATGAAACTTCAGGAAATATGGATAGGTTAACTTTTTCCACTAAATATAGCAGACAATATCCAGAAATTTGTAAAATTATTCAGAAATTTAGCCCACTATTAAGAAATGATCCTAAATTATAAACAGTCATAGATAAAGGGATTAGGTGTGTATCAAGGAGAGCAGAAACTATAGAGAATAATCTTAAAAGAAATTTTTCTATCAAAGAGAAAAAGGACGATAGAATGTGGCTTAAAAAGAAAAATGGGAACTATAGATGTGGTGGCACACCATGCAAATCATGCAAATACCTGGTTAGGAGTGATACTTTTAACTCTACAGTAACAGGTAATATGTACATGGTGAACCATCACCTTAACTGTAATTCCAGATATATAGTGTATCTTATCACTTGTAAACTCTGTTTTTTTCAATACACTGGTAGAACGACACGTATGGTAAAGGATAGAGTGAGAGAGCACCTGTTGTCCCTTGAGAGTGAGGTGCCAAAGACACCTGTGGCAAAACATTTTGCCCAACATAGAAGGAATGATAATTTTGATATAGGTGAACTAAAATATATCAATACTTTATTCTCATTTCAAGGTATTGATCATGTGCCCAAACTAAATACAGGTGGTAATAGGTCTCAGACGCTTAATAGGAGAGAAGTGTATTGGATTTATACCTTAAAGACAGGGAGTCCTTTGGGCATAAACGAGAACTCAGATGTAAAACTTTATATAGGTAACTGAGATGTAATCGATAGTTAATAGTATTCCAATTTTTCTCCTTAGGAGGATAAATATGTAAATAAAACTATCAATAGATAAAGGTGATTAGTTATCCCAAATACTATTATTACCAGAGGTTACCTATGGTATTGTAATAAATCACCATTATATTGTGCTGAGTCCTGAATACATGTTTATACCTATATTTGATATATGCCCTTGTATTTGTGACCTATGTAATAGCCCAGTGGTATATGAAATGCTGATGTAGCAAAAGTATTTGTTTATATAGCATTAGCTGTTTTTCTCCCAACTTATGTGTTTAATTTTTCTAACTATATTTTTAGATACAATGTACTCGTAACATATAAATTTAAGATTGTTATTTTATATATTGTAATGTGATACTGATGCACCAGACTGAATGGCGTATACGTTATAAACATGCCGCTAAATATATAAGCGGTAGTATACCTTTAAATTCTGGGAATGAATGGTGAGCCTAATAAAAGGTGCAATCAGACAGCTGTGAGTATCCCTGACGAAGTGCTGTTTAGCAGCAGGAAACGCGTTGGATGTAGCTGTAGTGTGTGGAGTGGTGGAACCTTTGTTTTTTCGATGTGACAATAAATACACAGTGTTGATTTAGCTCGGTCTATGAATGCTTATTTCTTCGCATTTGTGGTAATATTGGATTCTTTTTTGGTGTGTGAGATACACCGCGGAGATCTTTTAAGCTACTAGTTCTGTACTGGATAACGGCTGTCTGGTGAGAAGGAGGAGTGCCTGAACACTTTTTAACAACCCGCATAGTGGGGCCGGATAACCGTGAGTAACCTGGGGTGAAGTCTTTACCATTGCATAAAGTCAGTTCGAGACCACCAATATATTTTCATGTTATGTACCTGTGATACAATATAATATACTGGAATACTGAAAGTTTTGGAGGTTACCTGAACGTATATTTACCTACAAAGGAGAGATATAATACCCTATAATGCATGTGTAAAACTAACTCAGCTGAATACATACACAGTTAACACTCTATATGTACCCGGTTATTAGAGTGTTACCAGTAAGAACTTTGCAACAATTTGATTCCTGTAGATAACTAGGTTGTGGCAACAATACATGCGAGACTATAAACCGATTTGAAAAGAAAAAATATAACAGTCTGTTTTGGTTGCACACAGCTGAAAGTGATTACATGTCTTATGGCTCAAATACACAGTTTTTGCAACAGTGTGTCTTTGTTTAAAATAAAAGCTATATTTGGGCTTTTTTTGTGTTTTTTTTTTAGCATATTTACATATGCTGCTGTGTAGGATCCCCCCTTAGCCCCCAGCCTTACTGATCCCCCACCAAAGAGCTCTCTAACCCTCCCCCTCTGCCTTAATGGGCGCCATCTTGGGTACTGGCAGCTGTCTGCCAGTACCCAGTTTAGTGAAAAAATGTGCCTTTTTTTAAAAAAAAAACCCTTTTCTGCAGTGTAGCTTCCCCCCCCCCCCAGGATCAACCCCCCACCCCTTCCACATCTCTTAGCTGTTTATTTACAGCTTTCAAAAAGTAATTTTGTTGTACTTTGTAAACTTTATTTTTCTGTAGTGTAGCGGTTCCCTCCCGCTCCCGCCCCGTGCACGCGCCCGCCCGCCGCCCCCCGTGCACGCGCGCGCTCCCGTGCGCGCTCCCGCCCCTCCCGCCCCCGATCCCGCCCCCTCCACTCCACTGGGCACATCGATGGCCGCCCACCCGCCTCCCAGACTTGCTCCCACCCACCAACGATACCGGCCACCGATGTCCGGTGCAGAGAGGGCCACAGAGTGGCTCTCTCTGCATCTGATGGCCAAGGGGGGTTATTGCAGGATGCCTCCATATCGAGGCATCACTGCAATAACCGGAAAGCAGCTGGAAGCGAGCAGGATCGCTTCCAGCTGCTTTCCAGACCAAGGACGTACGCCACACGTCCTCGGTCATTAACTGTATTTTTTTTGAGGACGTGTGGCGTACGTCCTTGGTCCTTAAGGGGTTAAAGGGACAGTCGACTCCAGAAATTTAATTTTAGAAAATATAGCTAATCCCTTTATTACACATTAATCATTTTTGACCAACAAACACAGTTAGATATTAATATACTTTTTACTTCTGTTATTATCTTGTATCTAAGCTTCTGCTGACTGCCCCATTATTTCTGTTATTTTGACAGACATGACGTTTAGCCAATCAATGCTCACTCCTCGGTTACTTTATGTGCATCTACTCAATGTTATCTATATGAAACATGTGAACTAATGCCTTATAGTAGTCAATATTTTTTTAACATTAGAGGCAGTCTTCAAGTTCGATGAAATTAGCATATGAACCTCCTAGGTTTACATTTCAAATAAGAATACCAAGAGAACAAAGCAAAATGGTGAATAAAAGTAAATTAGGAAGTTGGTTAAACTCGCATGCCCGATTTAAATCATGAATCATCTTTTTGGACTTGACTGTCCCTTTAACTATAGCTATGGAGTACATCTTTAACATTTAAAAGATACACATGAGAAATACATATGGCATTGATGTTTTCAGATATGTTTAGATTTTTTGGGAATAACAATAATGACACATGTATTGATCAAACGTGTCACTTATTCAAGTTGAAATATGGTCAGCCTACCTATAGCCATATATGGGAGGAGAAGTATTTGTTTAAAATATTTATCTAAAGATATTCCTCATCTAAAATATGCGCATTACACACAGTGATTGATTTGGTTACACTACTACAATAAGATAGAATTGAAATTGAAATACATGTGTTGTCAACATTACAATAAGATTATTTGTTAATAAGATTATATGTCCTTGTTCATGTAAAAAGGAACAAAACGCTTTAGAAATGGACATCCATTCTTTAACAATTGTGGTCAGCATCACTTAAAGGGACATGAAATACCAAATCAAAAAAGAGGATCCACAGAGAGAATACTATTTCCATAAAAATAACACTTTACAGAGATTATCTCATTGTATCAATCCTGGGATCATTTGTTAAAGGTGCATCAATTCACGCAGACTTTACAAATGAACGCATGGATGTAAAATTTAAAATATACATATATATATATACAAACCTAAAGATATATATATATATATATATATATATATATATATATATATATATATATATATATATATATATATATATATATATATATATATACATAAAATAATTACTGTGCTAATCATAATCATGCAATGATAAAGCTTTACGAAAACTATCTAAAGAAAATGAATACAATTAAATTGGAGATGTAAATAATAAAGTCATTAACAATTGTATTACATAGATGATTCAGGAAAGACCATTATTTTGTTTAAGGTCCCTTTAAGGATTAACCACATAAACTAGATATTTCAATGAATGACATGAATAAAGAGGAAAAAGAATTGTGGAATGACATGTCTTTTATTAGTATGTAAGAAAACATCAACAACGTTTCAAAATAATTTTTTAAAGATCAGGAAAATTGGAGCCATTTGACAAGGTAAAAGAGTGCATCACAGTCCTTGGAGGGAGTTGACAAGGGCCAGCACAGCCCCATTGGAGCCATTTGACAAGGTAAAAGAGTGCATCACAGTCCTTGGAGAGAGTTGACAAGGGCCAGCACAGCCCCATTGGAGCCATTTGACAAGGTAAAAGAGTGCATCACAGTCCTTGGAGGGAGTTGACAAGGGCCAGCACAGCCCCATTGGAGCCATTTGACAAGGTAAAAGAGTGCATCACAGTCCTTGGAGGGAGTTGACAAGGGCCAGCACAGCCCCATTGGAGCCATTTGACAAGGTAAAAGAGTGCATCACAGTTCTTGGAGGGAGTTGACAAGGGCCAGCACAGCCCCATTGGAGCCATTTGACAAGGTAAAAGAGTGCATCACAGTCCATGAAGAGAGTTGACAAGGGCCAGCACAGCCCCATTGGAGCAATTTGACAAGGTAAAAGAGTGCATCACAGTCCTTGAAGGGAGTTGACAAGGGCCAGCACAGCCCCATTGGAGCCATTTGACAAGGTAAAAGAGTGCATCACAGTCCTTGGAGGGAGTTGACAAGGGCCAGCACAGCCCCATTGGAGCCATTTGACAAGGTAAAAGAGTGCATCACAGTCCTTGGAGGGAGTTGACAAGGGCCAGCACAGCCCCATTGGAGCCATTTGACAAGGTAAAAGAGTGCATCACAGTCCTTGGAGGGAGTTGTCAAGGGCCAGCACAGCCCCATTGGAGCCATTTGACAAGGTAAAAGAGTGCATCACATTCCTTGGAGGGAGTTGACAAGGGCCAGCACAGCCCCATTGGAGCCATTTGACAAGGTAAAAGAGTGCATCACAGTCAATGAAGAGAGTTGACAAGGGCCAGCACAGCCCTATTGGAGCCATTTGACAAGGTAAAAGAGTGCATCACAGTCCTTGGAGGGAGTTGACAAGGGCCAGCACAGCCCCATTGGAGCCATTTGACAAGGTAAAAGAGTGCATCACAGTCCTTGGAGGGAGTTGACAAGGGCCAGCACAGCCCCATTGGAGCCATTTGACAAGGTAAAAGAGTGCATCACAGTCCTTGGAGGGAGTTGACAAGGGCCAGCACAGCCCCATTGGAGCCATTTGACAAGGTAAAAGAGTGCATCACAGTCCTTGGAGGGATTTGACAAGGGCCAGCACAGCCCCATTGGAGCCATTTGACAAGGTAAAAGAGTGCATCACAGTCCTTGGAGGGAGTTGACAAGGGCCAGCACAGCCCCATTGGAGCCATTTGACAAGGTAAAAGAGTGCATCACAGTCCTTGGAGGGAGTTGACAAGGGCCAGCACAGCCCCATTGGAGTCATTTGACAAGGTAAAAGAGTGCATCACAGTCCTTGGAGGGAGTTGACAAGGGCCAGCACAGCCCCATTGGAGCCATTTGACAAGGTAAAAGAGTGCATCACAGTCCTTGGAGAGAGTTGACAAGGGCCAGCACAGCCCCATTGGAGCCATTTGACAAGGTAAAAGAGTGCATCACAGTCCTTGGAGGGAGTTGACAAGGGCCAGCACAGCCCCATTGGAGCCATTTGACAAGGTAAAAGAGTGCATCACAGTCCTTGGAGGGAGTTGACAAGGGCCAGCACAGCCCCATTGGAGCCATTTGACAAGGTAAAAGAGTGCATCACAGTTCTTGGAGGGAGTTGACAAGGGCCAGCACAGCCCCATTGGAGCCATTTGACAAGGTAAAAGAGTGCATCACAGTCCATGAAGAGAGTTGACAAGGGCCAGCACAGCCCCATTGGAGCAATTTGACAAGGTAAAAGAGTGCATCACAGTCCTTGGAGGGAGTTGACAAGGGCCAGCACAGCCCCATTGGAGCCATTTGACAAGGTAAAAGAGTGCATCACAGTCCTTGGAGGGAGTTGACAAGGGCCAGCACAGCCCCATTGGAGCCATTTGACAAGGTAAAAGAGTGCATCACAGTCCTTGGAGGGAGTTGACAAGGGCCAGCACAGCCCCATTGGAGCCATTTGACAAGGTAAAAGAGTGCATCACAGTCCTTGGAGGGAGTTGACAAGGGCCAGCACAGCCCCATTGGAGCCATTTGACAAGGTAAAAGAGTGCATCACATTCCTTGGAGGGAGTTGACAAGGGCCAGCACAGCCCCATTGGAGCCATTTGACAAGGTAAAAGAGTGCATCACAGTCAATGAAGAGAGTTGACAAGGGCCAGCACAGCCCTATTGGAGCCATTTGACAAGGTAAAAGAGTGCATCACAGTCCTTGGAGGGAGTTGACAAGGGCCAGCACAGCCCCATTGGAGCCATTTGACAAGGTAAAAGAGTGCATCACAGTCCTTGGAGGGAGTTGACAAGGGCCAGCACAGCCCCATTGGAGCCATTTGACAAGGTAAAAGAGTGCATCACAGTCCTTGGAGGGAGTTGACAAGGGCCAGCACAGCCCCATTGGAGCCATTTGACAAGGTAAAAGAGTGCATCACAGTCCTTGGAGGGATTTGACAAGGGCCAGCACAGCCCCATTGGAGCCATTTGACAAGGTAAAAGAGTGCATCACAGTCCTTGGAGGGAGTTGACAAGGGCCAGCACAGCCCCATTGGAGCCATTTGACAAGGTAAAAGAGTGCATCACAGTCCTTGGAGGGAGTTGACAAGGGCCAGCACAGCCCCATTGGAGCCATTTGACAAGGTAAAAGAGTGCATCACAGTCCTTGGAGGGAGTTGACAAGGGCCAGCACAGCCCTATTGGAGCCATTTGACAAGGTAAAAGAGTGCATCACAGTCCTTGGAGGGAGTTGACAAGGGCCAGCACAGCCCCATTGGAGCCATTTGACAAGGTAAAAGAGTGCATCACAGTCCATCAAGAGAGTTGACAAGGGCCAGCACAGCCCCATTGGAGCCATTTTACAAGGTAAAAGAGTGCATCACAGTCCTTGGAGGGAGTTGACAAGGGCCAGCACAGCCCCATTGGAGCCATTTGACAAGGTAAAAGAGTGCATCACAGTCCTTGGAGGGAGTTGACAAGGGCCAGCACAGCCCCATTGGAGCCATTTGACAAGGTAAAAGAGTGCATCACAGTCCTTGGAGGGAGTTGACAAGGGCCAGCACAGCCCCATTGGAGCCATTTGACAAGGTAAAAGAGTGCATCACAGTCCATGAAGAGAGTTGACAAGGGCCAGCACAGCCCCATTGGAGCCATTTGACAAGGTAAATGAGTGCATCACAGTCCATGAAGAGAGTTGACAAGGGCCAGCACAGCCCCATTGGAGCAATTTGACAAGGTAAAAGAGTGCATCACAGTCCTTGGAGGGAGTTGACAAGGGCCAGCACAGCCCCATTGGAGCCATTTGACAAGGTAAAAGAGTGCAACAGGCACAACAATAATAAAAAAAGGCCAAATGGCAACAATAAAAAACTGAAAATCAACATGTGGACGGAAGATTCTTATCTGCGCCCTTAGAGCATCTCCAGATCCTCCACTTATTGGTCATCCCCTTCATCGTCCTGTGCCTGTCCAGCTACAGATTCAAGCATTGACTCAAAACGCATCATACATTGTAGAGTCATACGCTGAACCTGTAGCTGGGCATGCATGGTGTCATTAATCCCTCTCAGGCCAACTGCGTTCCTCAACACAGCCTGCTCTATGCGTGCTAGAGCTTCTAGCATGAGCCATGTTGAGTCACAGCCTAAAATAAAGAATAAATAAAATATTAATGATAATTACACAACATAATAAAAAATAAGCAAAGATACATTGTCATCATAAAGACAAATCATTCTTTAAATTATTTTTTTTAAATTGATTATTTACACATTAAATATGTTATTCAGACAGACATAAACCATTAAAGGGACAGTTTACTCAAACATGTTGTCCCCTTTAATTGGTTTTCTATGATCCACTTTTACATCTTGAGTGTATAAAATCTTGTAAAAGGATTTCCATTGTACTTACATTTGCAATTTTAAGATTTTAGTTATACTGTGGTATCCACACCTATCCTTAAACATTTTGGCGTTGAGGCCAAGCTGTGTAAACATAGCAACCAGAAGAAATTACATTCCCACTGGGTTATACAAGAGATAATGTATTAACATTTTTACATAAATATTTGGATCCAAGTAGTGGTGATTGGTATATGTAGTGATATCAAATTAAATGGACACTGAACCAAAATATTTTATTTTGTGATTCAGATAGAGCATGACATTTAAATCAACTTTTTAATTTACTCCTATTCTTGAAATGTTATAATGCTATAGCTATATTTTAAATGCAAGAATTTAAGTTTATAGGGCAGGCCATTTTTGTTGATCAACCTTGGTTGTCCCTGCTGATTGATGGATACATTCATCCAACAATAAAAAAATTATGTCCAGATTTATTTTTTTTTTTTAAATTTATATGCATTTCTTTGTTTAAATAAAGATAGCAAGAGAACGAAGAACAATTGATAAGAGTAGTAAATTATAAATTTGATTAACATTGCATGCTCTATTTGAATCACAATAGAAACAATTTGCCTTCAGTGTACCTTTAAATATCTTATAATGTTGATTTGGAATGATACTTACAGCTGTGCCTGGGAAGGACTATCTGACACCCAGGACAATGAAGGTTGAGACAGGGGGAAGGGATGGGATTGGGTTGGGGAGGGATGGGTTGCCGCTCTGGGGTAACCCGTACAGCTGGGGAGTGGTGAGTTGGGGGTTGGGCAGGTGGGGTAGCTGTACGGGCCAAAATACGTGGAGAGCGGCGAAGGGGGGCTAAGGGGTGTTTTTTGGGAGGGACAGGCAAAATGTGAAGGGCCGGGAGGGTCTTGGGTCTGTGGAGGGGCCTGGGAAGGGGCAGGGGCCTGGGAAGGGGCAGGGGACTGGGCAGGGGCAGGGGACTGGGAAGGGGCCTGGGAAGGGGCAGGGGACTGGGCAGGGGCCTGTGAAGGGGCAGGGGACTGGGCAGGGGCCTGGGAAGGGGCAGGGGACTGGGCAGGGGAATGGGCAGGGGACTGGGCAGGGGCGGAAAAATGATGCCCAGAAGTGGAGGATCCATCTGAAATAAATAATAAAAATATATTAACATCTCATACATCATGAAATAAAATCACGGCATTTCAACTTGATTATGTTTTCAATATACTTAGAAGTGTGTTTGAATTTCTAAATAATGATGACATAAGGATATGGTATGCATATAGGCACTCAGATGAATAGCAATGACTGTCTGTACTATTCAAAAATGATTATTGTGGTTTGGCCTGGAATATGCATGTGACATCATGATGGCATGAATTACAAATCAGACAAAAATTAAAGAATAATCAAAGCATATGTTCATGCTGCCTGATATAGAAAGGGGGCAGTAGTGTATTTGAAAAGAAAAAGAATATTCCTTTTTAAAGTGCAAAAGCTGTAGACATTGAATGTCTTCAATAAAATCTTTTACAATAAAAAAACATGTTGAATACATGTTAGATATATTTCACATACCATCAGACTCCAAGGGAGCCTCTTCCTCCTCCGTCCCACATGTTAAATCAATCTCTGTAAAACATAACATGTTGTGTACACGTTAAGATCAGATATTATAACATATGTTACTGTTGCTCAAAGACACACATCAATGTTGCATTAAAGATATACACACCCAAAGTTATGATTGACATCATTTTGATGGAGCATACAAATGACATTAGATTTGTTATTCTCAATTATTCTGATTTTCTATTTATTGTCTGTATTATTTGACAAATCATAAAATCAGAGTACATTGAACATTTAAGATTTCTCATGTGTGTATCACTTGATGATTGTTGTCAAAATTGAAAATATAAACAAACATATGCTATCCATCTTCTGAATAACAAAGGTGTAGACTAAGAAACTTTGAGATCTTAATATTTCAATATTAAAATAAAATGGATATATAATCTGAGGAGTAAATTATATGTTTGATTCAAATGTAATGCTTCATCAGAATCATGCTCATAATATTGATTACCAATACACCTTCAATGACATATAAATTAGTCAATGGACTTACCAGAAGACTGCAAAGGCAGCTCTGTCTCAGGGCTGGATCCCTCTGGGCTCCCCACAACAACTCTCTCTATGAATGATATAGATATATATTAGTGAACACAGTTTGGATATCACTAAATCACATCTGTATCGATTTATAAGAATAATCAACTTTGAAATGTGAAGAATAGAGCAGTCAGGATTATGAATAAAATGATGTATTTAACATATGTTTAATTTCTGACTATATTAGACATCAAATTAATCTCATATGATGCTATTGCATATCTAAATATACCCATTGATCAATGTTCTTCAAAGAATAAACACAAACCACATTTGGAATAACAGCTGTTGACAAATATAAACCAAGACATGTGGCAAATCGAGCCATTTGTGCAATGTACAGTAATCTTGTTTAGGACACAACACATATTGATCACAATACCAAACCAAATTGATTTGTACAAATATGTAATCATGGTGCTGTTAGAGTATGCTTATATCTATAAAGTAACTCAAACAGTGAATATGTGAATTATATATCAATATTGTTTAATCCAAAAAATGTAAGGATTAATTAATCTATTGTTTATTAAAGGGACACTGACATGAATATTTTCAATCATTGATTTCACTGTTCAAACTGTTACAAATTATTTTACATTGACTCCTATTATCATAATTTTGTTTCAACATTTTAATCTTAAAGGCAGATAAGCAATATTTTAAACAATAAATATTGTTTGTTGAAGGTATCCACCAATCATCAATAACAACCCATGTTGGTCAACAAAAATGGAGCTGCAGATAAACTTACATTCTTGATTTTAAAATTCATTTATCAAGAGAATATTGAAAATATGATTATAGTATAAAATTTAAATTTTGATTAATATTGCATGCTCTATCTGAATGACAACAGTAATAATATTTGCTCAGTGTCCCTTTAATAGAAAAATATATTGATTTGACAATGTCGCTGTTAATTAATTCTCTAGTCCATATGTTGATGTAATGAATGGGATGGAGCATGCAATTACAATCTAATATGTTAGTTAGGGATATCCTGAATAATCTTTAATTATCCTCTCTTAAAGGGGCATGAGGCTCAAAATGTGTAATTGGATACTTTTTGCAACTATGTACTATTGTTATCTGAACACATGATTTGAACATATGAAAATAGGCACATTTCTGCATAAAAAAACAGCCAGTTTATCCCAGTAATGCATTGCTTAACCTAAACCGAACTCAATATGTTTTTAGAATAACGAAAACAATAGACTGAACCAATTTAGCTAATCAAATGTTTATACAAAACAAGAAAATCACATGTCGAAATCATTCAATGTAACATTTAGTTGTCATGTCCCTTAAATGACTCGATAAATAAAAAATATGTAATATATATTTTTAAATTCAAAACATATGCAAAACTGTGTGAATGTGGTCAAAATGTATCCCAATAATATCAAGCAATACACAGGGGAAGAATATAAATTGGCCATTCAAAGAATCTTACAGTAAAAATGAAGATATCAAGAATAGATGGAATATCGTAAAAACGTCCAAATTTAAGATTAATATTACAATGTAATCCAAATTTAATTTTTTTATTCTTATTTTTACATTTTTTAAAATTCGAATTAGAGGATCCATATAAATATCGAACAATGTGGATGTATTATGTAATGTTCTGTCCATGTTTCTAAGACAAATGTCAATTAAAATGAGACATACCATACTGTGACAAGCCCTGGCTTGAGGTTCCAGCACCAACATCCAGATCTGTAAAATATTATTAAATGAGGATTGGATATCATTAATACAAATCAGGCCATGTTTATAAACTTTAAATTAGTACAAAATCACTGACAAACTAATAATCTTTTTTTTGGCCCATGAGTTAATTGTTTCCTCAATTAATTTCATCATAAATATCTCCTGTACTCTTATTTTCAATCAGTTATGTTGTTGACTGTAGGTTTAATTCATTTGTTGTGTTATTTCATTCTCATCAATTGATGGACATAGTTCATTGTTTATTTGGATTCTGCTAGTATATTTGTTTTTATGTATAAGATTGAAAATAAGAATACTATATTATTCACATATATAATAATTCACATTTAACCAACATGTGTATAGCGATGCCATTTACAGCAAACCCATGTTCACGTGTGTGCGTGATTCTATTAATCGGGATAATTGCGCAATGATTCCAAGCGGAATTAGGCATCCGTGATTTGACCAACATTTGTAAAGCGATGCCATTTACAGCAAACCCATGTTCACGTGTGTGCGCGATTCTATTTATCGGGATCATTGCGCAATGATTCCAAGCGGAATTAGGCATCCGTGATTTGACCAACATGTGTAAAGCGATGCCATTTACAGCAAACCCATGTTCACGTATGTGCGCGATTCTATTTATCGGGATCATTGCGCAATGATTCCAAGCGGAATTAGGCATCCATGATTTGACCAACATGTGTAAAGCGATGCTATTTACAGCAAACCCATGTACACGTGTGTGCGCGATTCTATTTATCGGGATCATTGCACAATGATTCCAAGCGGAATTAGGCATCCGTGATTTGACCAACATGTGTAAAGCGATGCCATTTACAGCAAACCCATGTTCACGTGTGTGCGTGATTCTATTTATCGGGATCATTGCGCAATGATTCCAAGCGGAATTACGCATCCGTGAAATAAATTTGGATAAAGTAGTGTGATGAGTATCTATATAGGTTTAGTACCTGACTATATACACATTTCTTAAAAGTCTAATCAAATATTAATATATTATATGAAGTTGGATAGTTACCTGGTTCAGAATCTCCTTCTGCTCCTCCCAGGCCACCGGACGGAGAAGCAGCTGCACTGGCCCCCGGGTCAGGACTTTCAGATCCAGCAGCTGGGAGGGAAGAAGAGGAGGCCGAGGATGGAGAAGATCTAAATCTTTTGGGGACCCGGAGACTGAGGAGCTCACATAAAGTCACCTCATAAGGGAGTAGGTAGAGTTTCCGCGGGGCCTTTCTTTTGCCCCATTTTTTACGGGCTTGTACCCACTCCCTTATGAGTTCGACTTTTTTGGACAAGCGCAACCTCATATCTCCGAATCTCCTGGCTCCTCTGGACGCCCAACACCAATTGAACCGCATTGGTGATAGACTCCCAGAGGGCCTTCTTAACATGCGCATCTGTCGACCTCCTCTTGTTCCCAAACAGCTGGGGATAAAAGTCCTGGACGGCGTGGACCAGTGCAGTGCTCTCCTGCTTGGTAAACCTGGGAGGTTTCATGCGTGCCGCGTTGTATAGGTATATATAATATATAACAAATATATAAAATGCCAGCAGGCATTAGAGAACTGACAAAGATGGCAACGTGTAATGGACTTTTATATGGTGAAGTAAACATGAGATGCACCATGGGACATGTTATCTGTACATCTGATTGGATAAAACTTTGAAATTTAGTTATCATGTCTGTGAGACCATCCTGACTCAAGTTGTGTTTGTGTGATGAACTCTGTTTGGCCGTTCCTTAATGTTTAATATCTTAGTAACTTCCATACACATACCTCCTGGTGGTGCTGTTACTTCATTTTTCATGTAGACTTATTTGTAACTCATGGGCCTGTCATGCGGATATGTGTGACGCAGATTTAATATACGTGATCCGTTAAATATTAATGCTTAAATTCTTGTTAAAATCTAATACTGTCACATTATTAAATGTTGTAGACATTTCTCTGTTTAATATCGGTCTGTTTCTTTAATAAAAATACGTTGGATTAATACACATTTAACATGTATTTATTGTTCATAAAATCAATTCAGTGACTTATTGTGAAGTATTGACATTGTTCTATTAAATGTATTTATAATGCACATCGATTGTGTGCTATTGCATGACATTAGAATAGATTGTTTAAAGATGCAAATCTTGTGTTGCAAGATACGTTTCCCACGCAACATTTCAGAATGTGCAATTTCTGGTTCTAATGTCCGTAACTTGGATAATCTGTTTATAAATGTTAAACTACACGTTTGTTATTAGTAAATAAACCTTGAGCTTGTATTTGTCTGAACTGCTCATATATGTTATTGTGCAATGGCGTCTTTATTTTTAAAGAGACATTACAACCAAACAATTGTATCAAATGATCTGTAGATATCAAAAATGTTTAGACTTTAAAATTTAAGTCAATTTATATTTTTATTTAGCTATCCTTAACAGAAGAAATTTTAATGCACATGGTTGAGCCAATCACATAAGGCATCTCTGTGCATCCACCAATCTTTATCTACTGAGCCTATCTCGATATGCTTTTCAAGCTAAGTATGTCAAGATAATGAGATAAGAGAAGTAAATACACTCTTTAAATCTCTTAAAGGGACACTTACACAAAATCTTTCGTTCGTGATTCAGATTGAGCATGAAATTTTAAGCAACTTTCTAATTTAAGCCTATTCTCAAATTTTATTAATTCTCTTGGTATCTTTATTTGAAAAGCAAAATCAAATTTTATATTACGGACCTTTTTTTGAGAACAACCTGGGTTATCCTTGCTGATTGTTGGATAAATTAATCCACAAAAAGAACAATGCTGTCCAGAGTACTGAAGCCCAAAAAAAAATATTATGCCTTATTTTTCATTTAATGATAGCAACATAACGAGGAAAAACAGAATTTATGCTTACCTGATAAATTACTTTCTCCAACGGTGTGTCCGGTCCACGGTGTCATCCTTACTTGTGGGAATATCTCTTCCCCAACAGGAAATGGCAAAGAGTCCCAGCAAAGCTGGCCATATAGTCCCTCCTAGGCTCCGCCCACTCCAGTCATTCGACCGACGGACAGGAGGAAAAATATAGGAGAAACCATATGCTACCGTGGTGACTGTAGTTAGAGAAAATAATTCATCAGACCTGATTAAAAAACCAGGGCGGGCCGTGGACCGGACACACCGTTGGAGAAAGTAATTTATCAGGTAAGCATAAATTCTGTTTTCTCCAACATTGGTGTGTCCGGTCCATGGTGTCATCCTTACTTGTGGGAACCAATACCAAAGCTTTAGGACACGGATGAAGGGAGGGAGCAAATCAGGTCACCTAAACGGAAGGCACCACGGCTTGCAAAACCTTTCTCCCAAAAATAGCCCCCGAAGAAGCAAAAGTATCAAATTTGTAGAATTTGGCAAAAGTGTGCAGTGAAGACCAAGTCGCTGCCTTACATATCTGATCAACAGAAGCCTCGTTCTTGAAGGCCCATGTGGAAGCCACAGCCCTAGTGGAGTGAGCTGTGATTCTTTCAGGAGGCTGCCGTCCGGCAGTCTCGTAAGCCAATCGGATGATGCTTTTAAGCCAAAAAGAAAGAGAGGTAGAAGTCGCTTTTTGACCTCTCCTTTTACCAGAATAGACGACAAACAGAGAAGATGTTTGTATGAAATCTTTTGTAGCTTCTAAATAGAATTTTAGAGCACGGACTACGTCCAAATTGTGTAACAAACGTTCCTTCTTTGAAACTGGATTCGGACACAAAGAAGGTACAACTATCTCCTGGTTAATATTTTTGTTAGAAACAATCTTTGGAAGAAAACTAGGCTTAGTACGCAAAACCACCTTATCTGCATGGAACACCAGATAGGGCGGAGCACACTGCAGAGCAGATAACTCTGAAACTCTTCTAGCAGAAGAAATAGCAACCAAAAACAAAACTTTCCAAGATAACAACTTAATATCTATGGAATGTAGAGGTTCAAACGGAACCCCTTGAAGAACTGAAAGAACTAAATTTAAACTCCAGGGAGGAGTCAAAGGTCTGTAAACAGGCTTGATCCTAACCAGAGCCTGAACAAATGCTTGAACATCTGGCATGGCTGCCAGTCGTTTGTGTAGTAAGACAGATAAAGCAGAAATCTGTCCCTTTAGAGAACTCGCAGATAATCCTTTATCCAAACCTTCTTGCAGAAAGGAAAGAATTTTAGGAATTTTTATCTTATTCCAAGGTAATCCCTTGGATTCACACCAGCAGATATATCTTTTCCATATCTTATGGTAAATCTTTCTAGTTACCGGTTTTCTGGCCTGAACCAGAGTATCAATCACAGAATCTGAAAACCCACGCTTTGATAGAATCAAGCGTTCAATCTCCAAGCCGTCAGCTGGAGGGAGACCAGATTTGGATGTTCGAATAGACCCTGAACAAGAAGGTCCTGTCTCAAAGGTAGCTTCCATGGTGGAACCGATGACATATTCACCAGGTCTGCATACCAAGTCCTGCGTGGCCACGCAGGGGCTATCAAGATCACCGAGGCCCTCTCCTGTTTGATCCTGGCTACCAGCCTGGGAACGAGAGGAAACGGTGGAAACACATAAGCTAGATTGAAGGTCCAAGGCGCTACTAGTGCATCCACTAGAGTCGCCTTGGGATCCCTGGATCTGGACCCGAAGCAAGGAACCTTGAAGTTCTGACGAGACGCCATCAGATCCATGTCTGGAATGCCCCATAATTGAGTCAATTGGGCAAAAATCTCCGGGTGGAGTTCCCACTCCCCCGGATGGAATGTCTGACGACTCAGATAATCCGCTTCCCAGTTTTCCACACCTGTGATGTGGATCGCAGATAGATGGCAGGAGTGATTCTCCGCCCATTGTATTATTTTGGTTACTTCTTTCATCGCCAGGGAACTCCTTGTTCCCCCCTGATGATTGATATATGCAACAGTCATCATGTTGTCTGATTGGAATCTTATGAATCTGGCCTTTGCAAGCTGAGGCCAAGCCCTGAGAGCATTGAATATCGCTCTTAGTTCCAGAATGTTTATCGGGAGAAGAGACTCTTCCCGAGACCATAGTCCCTGAGCTTTCAGGGATTCCCAGACCGCACCCCAGCCCACTAGACTGGCGTCGGTCGTGACAATGACCCACTCTGGTCTGCGGAAGCTCATTCCCTGGGATAGGTGGTCCAGGGATATCCACCAACGGAGTGAATCTCTGGTCTTCTGATCTACTTGAATCACTGGAGACAAGTTTGTATAGTCCCCATTCCACTGTTTCAACATGCACAGTTGTAATGGTCTTAGATGAATTCGCGCAAAAGGCACTATGTCCATTGCCGCAACCATCAACCCTACTACTTCCATGCACTGAGCTATGGAAGGACGTGGAACAGAATGAAGAACTTGACAAGCGCTTAGAAGTTTTGACTTTCTGACATCTGTCAGAAAGATCTTCATTTCTAAGGAATCTATTATTGTTCCCAAGAAGGGAACTCTGGTTGTGAAAATCCTTGGAGCAGTGGCTAATCCGAATGGGAGGGCCACAAACTGGTAATGTTTGTCCAGAAAGGCGAACCTTAGGAACTGATGATGTTCTTTGTGGATAGGAATATATAGGTACGCATCCTTTAGATCCACGGTAGTCATAAATTGACCTTCCTGGATAGTGGGTAGAATCGTTCGAATGGTTTCTATTTTGAACGATGGTACCCTGAGAAATTTGTTTAGGATCTTTAAATCCAGAATTGGTCTGAAGGTTCCCTCTTTTTTGGGAACTACGAACAGATTTGAGTAAAATCCCATTCCTTGTTCCGTCATTGGAACTGGGTGTATCACTCCCATCTTTAACAGGTCTTCTACACAATGTAAGAATGCCTGTCTCTTTATTTGGTTTGAGGATAAGTGAGACATGTGGAACCTTCCCCTTGAGGGTAGTTCCTTGAATTCCAGAAGATAACCCTGAGAAACTATTTCTAGCGTCCAGGGATCCTGAACATCTCTTGCCCAAGCCTAGGCAAAGAGAGAGAGTCTGCCCCCCACTAGATCCGGTCCCGGATCGGGGGCTACTCCTTCATGCTGTTTTGTTAGCAGCGGCAGGCTTCTTGGCCTGCTTACCCTTGTTCCAGCCTTGCATCGGTTTCCAGGCTGGTTTGGTCTGTGAGGTATTACCCTCTTGCTTAGAGGATGCAGAATTAGAGCCCGGTCCGTTCCTGAAATTACGAAAGAAACGAAAATTAGACTTATTCTTGGCCTTGAAAGGCCTATCTTGTGGGAGGGCGTGACCCTTTCCCCCAGTGATGTCTGAGATAATCTCTTTCAATTCTGGTCCAAAGAGAGTTTTACCCTTGAAGGGGATGTTAAGCAATTTTGTCTTGGATGATACATCCGCTGACCAAGACTTTAGCCAGAGCGCTCTGCGCGCCACAATTGCAAACCCTGAATTTTTCGCCGCTAATCTAGCTAATTGCAAAGCAGCATCTAAAATAAAAGAGTTAGCCAACTTAAGTGCGTGAACTCTGTCCATAACCTCCTCATATGGAGTCTCTCTACTGAGCGACTTTTCTAGTTCCTCGAACCAGAACCACGCTGCTGTAGTGACAGGAACAATGCACGAAATGGGTTGTAGAAGGTAACCTTGCTGTACAAAAATCTTTTTAAGCAAACCTTCCAATTTTTTATCCATAGGATCTGTGAAAGCACAACTATCCTCGATAGGAATAGTAGTGCGCTTGTTTAGAGTAGAAACTGCCCCCTCGACCTTAGGGACTGTCTGCCATAAGTCCTTTCTGGGGTTGACCATAGGAAATAGTTTCTTAAATATAGGAGGGGGAACAAAAGGTATGCCGGGCTTCTCCCACTCCTTATTCACTATGTCCACCACCCGCTTGGGTATAGGAAAAGCGTCGGGGTGCACCGGAACCTCTAGGAACTTGTCCATCTTGCATAATTTTTCTGGAATGACCAAGTTGTCACAATCATCCAGAGTAGATAACACCTCCTTAAGCAGTGCGCGGAGATGTTCTAACTTAAATTTAAATGTCACAACATCAGGTTCAGCCTGTTGGGAAATTTTTCCTGAATCTGAAATTTCCCCATCTGACAAAACCTCCCTCATGGCCCCTTCAGATTGGTGTGAGGGTATGACAGAACCATTATCATCAGCGCCCTCCTGCTCTTCAGTGTTTAAAACAGAGCAATCACGCTTTCTCTGATATGCAGGCATTTTGGATAAAATATTTGCTATGGAGTTATCCATTACAGCCGTCAATTGTTGCATGGTAATAAGCATTGGCGCGCTAGAAGTACTAGGGGCCTCCTGCGTGGGCAAAACTGTCGTAGACACAGAAGGAGATGATGTAGAACCATGTCTACTCCCTTCATCTGAGGAATTATCTTGGGCAATTTCATTATCTGTGGCAGTACTGTCCTTACTTTGTTTGGACGCTATGGCACAATTATCACACAATTTTGAAGGGGGAGACACATTGGCTTTCATACATATAGAACATAGCTTATCTGAAGGTACAGACATGTTAAACAGGCTTAAACTTGTCAATAAAGCACAAAAAACGTTTTAAAACAAAACCGTTACTGTCTCTTTAAATTTTAAACAGAGCACACTTTATTACTGAATATGTGAAAAATATGAAGGAATTGTTCAAAATGTACCAAAATTTCACCACAGTGTCTTAAAGCATTAAAAGTATTGCACACCAATTTTCAGAGCTTTAACCCTTAAAATAACGAAACCGGAGCCGGTTACAGATTTAACCCCTATACAGTCCCAGCTACAGCCTTTGCTGAGACTTTACCAAGCCCAGAGGGGAATACGATACCAAATGACGCCTTTTAGGAACTTTTCCAACTGCTTTCAGGCAGTGTTAATTTTGACGACAAATTTCAATTTAGTCTTAGTTTTAGTCTTTTGACTAAAATGCCATTTTAGTTTTAGTCGTATTTTAGTCATCTGAATTGTTTTAGTTTTAGTCTAGTTTTAGTCGACTGAATCTCCAGTAGATTTTAGTCGACTAAATCTCTAGTATCTACTGGAGATTTAGTCGACTAAAATCTACTGGAGATACAGAAGTGCAACTTTAAAATATAAAAAAAACAAAACTGTAAACTGTATTGGCTGTATTGCACATATTACCCAATATAAAAACTTTAACAGTTCTCTGTTAATAATTAAAACAAGTATCAAGTAACTCAACATAACAAAAAGTTTCTGCAGCTAGCACAGGCACAGCATAACTTAAATCCATACTCATGGGTTATGCTTATTTCTATAGGAAGAATCAATTGATTGTTCACAGATTCGAAACATTTTCGGCAACGAAATTATCACTGCTCTAGAACTTTGAAACAAATTATATAGTCCTGGAGTAAAGGTTTATTAACCTGATTTGATTTATGGTATTAAGGTTTGAACATGCAATACAGATTTAACAGATTTAACTGTTGTGGTATATAACATGTCTTTATTTATCTTAAAATTTAATAAAATTAAGTTTAGTAAATTTTACAAAAGAGCAGTAATTGGATAGGGATTGATTAACACCTTGCATAAAATGTTTTTGTCAGCAAATTTTGATTTAGTTTTAGTCATAGTCTTTTGACTAAAATGTCATTTTGATTTAGTTTTAGTCATAGTCTTTTGACTAAAATGTCATTTTGATTTAGTTTTAGTCATAGTCTTTTGACTAAAATGTTATTTTAGTTTTAGTCGTATTTTAGTCATCAGAATTTCTTTAGTTTTATAGTCATTTTAGTCTAGTTTTAGTCGACGAAATTAACACTGCTTTCAGGTCCTCACTCATGCATCTGCATGTCTTGCTCTCAAAAACAACTGCGCAGTAATGGCGCGAAAATGAGGCTCAGCCTACAACTGGGAAGGCCCTTCCTGACTGGAAAAGGTGTCTAACATAGTGCCTGACGTTAAAAAAAACGTTCCCCAAGTTTATAAGTGTGAATTATCAGCATAAACATGTATAAAATGTCCAAATAAAGCAATCGATTTAGCCCATAAAAGTGTCTACCAGTTTTATAGCCCATATTAAGACCTTTATTCTGTTTGAGACTAAGAAAATGGCTTACCGGTCCCCATGAGGGGAAATGACAGCCTTCCAGCATTACACAGTCTTGTTAGAAATATGTCTAGTCATACCTTAAGCAGAAAAGTCTGCCAACTGTTTCCCCCAACTGAAGTTACTTCATCTCAACAGTCCTATGTGGAAACAGCAATCGATTTTAGTTACTGTCTGCTAAAATCATCTTCCTCTCACAAACAGAATTCTTCATCCTTTTCTGTTTCAGAGTAAATAGTACATACCAGCACTATTTTAAAATAACAAACTCTTGATAGTAGAATAAAAAACTACAACTAAACACCACAAACTCTTAACCATCTCCGTGGAGATGTTGCCTGTGCAACGGCAAAGAGAATGACTGGGGTGGGCGGAGCCTAGGAGGGACTATATGGCCAGCTTTGCTGGGACTCTTTGCCATTTCCTGTTGGGGAAGAGATATTCCCACAAGTAAGGATGACACCGTGGACCGGACACACCAATGTTGGAGAAAATGATAATATGAGTAAATTAGAAAGTTGCTTAAAATTGCATACTCGTTCAGAATTTAAAAAAAATTAATTTTTGATCAGTCTCCCTTTAAGGATATTTTGAGTTCATGTCCCTTTAAGGAGACATTTCCCAATAATGCTGGAAAGATCATAAACCTAGGCACCTTCCTTTCTCATAATTAGTATAACATGTGACTAAAGCATATTTAGATTGCCTTCTGGATTGTTTTCCCCACTGTGAATGAAATTTATATTGTAATGGCTGTATTTCGCCGTCTTCAGCTTAGAGGGACATTAAGCTATATGTTATTTACGTATTTTGAAGAATAATAGAAAATGTAAACAACTTAATATTAATTTTTATTCTCGCATTAGCTTTTAATTATATATATTCTTGGATTAAAAACATAGCTACATAGGCTATTTTGATGCTGATTGTTGGTTGCACATAGATGCCTTATGTCATTGTCTAAGACATGTGCATTGATATATCTTTTTCAAAGTATATTTAAAGACTGAATGTAATTAAATAGTACAGTCAAAAAATTTTTAATTTTATTTTGGATTGTTTAAAATTCAATACACAATATATTTTTGGAATGTCTCTTTAAGGACCAAACCATTCGGAATATGTTGATTTAACATTGTAGAAATAAACTAAAGGGGAATGAAAATACATATAGATATGTGATGTCTAACCAAGAGGTAAGATTATACAATTTATTAAATTATATTAATAACTATAGTTAAATGACCCTTTAAATGACTCCACTACACCAGAAAAATCAATTAATATGGCATCCAATAACTAGTTTGTGCAAAATATGAAGTTAACTGACTTACCATTTTAATGATTTTTAAATCTAGATTTATGAAATTAATGTTTTGGTATACCTAAGGAAGATACAAGATCTTATAAAACAAATTCTACATTCAAACACACTGTCACTTTAATGTAAGTTAACCACTTTCCCTTCTTAAAAGTGAAAAGAAAAAAGTTATGTCAAATTCTTAATACATATCCGAAAATATTGTTAAATTTTAACATCTAAAAATTACACTATAAAAGCATTGATGGATTTCACTCCCAAATTATTTTTAAAAATCTACTTGACTTGAACATTCTCTGAATCAGTGGATTTTAAAAAATTAATGCAATACATGATGCCTAATTTGATCTTATGCATGTGCTTGTCAAATAGACAACAACCAGTCATGGGAGTCAAATATTTTTTTATTGACAGATTATATGGATATTTATTATAATCTGTTCAAAAGATGGTCTTTAAAAAAATAAAAGGTTTATTATTACCAAATTGTAATATATTGTAAAAAAAAAAATTAATACTATAAGTCATCACAGATCAAAATCTGAAAAATAAAATAAAAAAATTATTTAATACATACGTTCTAAAATATTCATTACATAAAATAAATTTTAAATCATCTTGTGTCTATGCTCTAACTTTATGCAACATTTTATAAAGATATTTAGGAATCTAAAACACAAACAAAATCTATACATCATAGAAAATACCATTATATTGTGTAATAAAAACTACATTTAAATATCAGCATTTCAAATTATACATAATAATGCATATCACATTTAAATAATCAAAAATACATATATGTATGCTGAACATAAATGTAATATTTAATGTCCATTCAAATACCTCTATCAACTATAATATGTATTCCTTTGTCTGATTGTGATACAGAAAAATAAAATTATGAACAAAGTAGGGGTAATGTATGTAAGCTACAAATATTCTAATATAGGACATGTATCTTTCCAAAATATTTTACATTCTTCTTCCTGTGATTCTTAACTAGCATGCATTGGTCAAACCAACCTGGATTATGCATGGTCTTTGAAAGTCAATTCTCTAGAAAACAGTTTATCTTCAATAGGTGTCTTATTCATCATTTCCAAAATAGAGGACTGAAATACCATCTAAAAATAAAAAAAAATCTAAGTGTCTCCACAGCCTTATTCCATCAAATAGTTGCCACTTACCATGTGAACATGTCTTTGTATGGTTTTCAAGGTCAGCACATTTGAAAGACAATGCCAGACATGATCCCATTGGTATTCTTCACTTTCAATCTTGGATTTTTCACTTTCAGTCTGGGAATTCTTCACTTTCAGTCTTCGAATTCTTCACTTTCAGTCTTTAGATGAAGTCATCTCCCTAATAGCAGAAAAAGTGTGAATAAAAATATTATTACAAGTGTGTGAATCAGTTCTGTACCCCTCTCCCACCCCCCATTTCTTAAATAATTTATGTCACTAGCTTACTAACGGCTAGATTTAGAGTTTTGTCGGTAACGACCCATGTAGCTAACGCTGGCTTTTTTCTGGCCGCACCTTTAAAATAACTCTGGTATTGAGAGTCCACAGAAAGGCTGCGTTAGGCTCCAAAAAAGGAGCGTAGAGCATATTTAACGCAACTTCAACTCTCGATACCAGAGTTGCTTACGGACGCGGCCAGCCTCAAAAACGTGCTCATGCACGATTCCCCCATAGGAAACAATGGGGCTGTTTGAGCTGAAAAAAAACCTAACACCTGCAAAAAAGCCGCGTTCAGCTCCTAACGCAGCCCCATTGTTTTCTATGGGGAAACACTTCCTATGTCTGCACTCTAACATGTACCCCGAGTCTAAACACCCCTAACCTTACACTTATTCCCCCTCTCTCCCCCCTCTCTCTCCCTCTCTCCCTCTCTCTCTCCCCCTCCCTCTCCCCCCCTCTCCTCTGTCTCTCTCCCTCTCTCTCTCCCTCTCTCTCTCCCTCTCTCTCTCCCTCTCTCTCTCCCTCTCTCCTCCTCCTCTTTTCTCTCCCTCTGTCTACCTCTCCCTCTCTCTCTCTCTCGCCACCCTCCCTCTCTCACTCGCGCATTCCCTCTCTCGCCCCCTCTCTCTCTCTCGCCCCCTCTCTCCCCCTCTCTCTCCCTCTCTCCCTCTCTCTCTCCCTCTCCCTCTCCCCCTCTCTCTCTCTCTCTCTCTCTCCCTCTCTCTCTCCCTCTCTCTCTCCCCTCTCTCTCTCCCTCTCTCTCTCCCTCTCTCTCTCTCTCCCTCCCTCTCTCTCTCCCTCTCTCTCCCTCTCTCTCTCTCTCTCCCTCTCTCTCTCCCTCTCTCTCTCCCTCTCTCTCTCCCTCTCTCTCCTCTCCCTCTCTCTCTCCCTCTCTCTCTCTCTCTCTCTCTCTCTCTCCCTCCCTCTCTCCCTCTCTCTCTCCCTCTCTCTCTCCCTCTCTCTCTCCCTCTCTCTCTCCCTCTCTCTCTCCCTCTCTCTCTCTCTCTCCCTCCCTCTCTCTCTCCCTCTCTCTCTCCCTCTCTCTCTCCCTCTCTCTCTCTCTCTCCCTCTCTCTCTCCCTCTCTCTCCTCTCCCTCTCTCTCTCTCCCTCTCTCTCTCCCTCTCTCTCTCCCTCTCTCTCTCCCTCTCTCTCTCCCTCTCTCTCTCTCTCTCTCTCTCACCTCTGGGCATGCAGTACTGACTCCCAGCCTCTTATAATGCTGCCCCCCTTTTTGCCCCAACCTCTTTACCTACTGTCTGTGTACCACTTTCTACCCCATCCTCTCTGCCTGTTGCCCCTAGTGCTCCCCTTACTGCCCCAGCCACTCAGTCTGCTGACCTCCAACAGTGCAGCTCTCACTGCGCCAACCTTTCAGCCTACTGCCTTCACACCTTACATCCTGCTGCCCCGCAGCGTTCCTCTAACTGTCCCCCTTAGTGCTCCCCTTACTGCCCCAGCCACTCAGTCTGCTGACCTCCAACAGTGCATCTCTCACTGCGCCAACCTTTCAGCCTACTGCCTTCACACCTTACATCCTGCTGCCCCGCAGCGTTCCTCTAACTGTTTCGCGCTGCTGTCGGGTGGGTGCGCGTGCGCGTGCGGCTAAGTGAGTGCGAGGGTGTGATAGGCGGCTAGGGTTCGCGTGCGCGTGCGGCTAAGTGAGTGCGAGGGTGCTTCTGCAAGGGGGGGTCATCTGCGCGCGAGGGTGCGCGTGCGATCAGCGGCAAGAGTTTGTCTGAACTGCGCATGACGGCTTCAGACAAACTCTTGTCTTTTATAATATAGGATGTTTGCAAATATTTTTTTATTTTTTGTACTTTAGTTTATTTCATTGTAGTTATTTGTAGGTATTGTATTTAATTAATTTATTGATAGTGTAGTGTTAGGTTTAATTGTAGGTAATTGTAGGTATTGTATTTAATTAATTTATTGATAGTGTAGTGTTAGGTTTAATTGTAACTTAGGTTAGGATTTATTTTACAGGTAATTTTGTAATTATTTTAACTATTTTAGCTATTAAATAGTTCGTAACTATTTAATAGCTATTGTACCTGGTTAAAATAAATACAAAGTTACCTGTAAAATAAATATTAATCCTAAAATAGCTATAATATAATTATAATTTATATTGTAGCTATATTAGGATTTATTTTACAGGTAAGTATTTAGCTTTAAATAGGAATAATTTATTTAATAAGAGTTAATTAATTTCGTTAGATTTAAATTATATTTAATTTAGGGGGTGTTAGTGTTAGGGTTAGACTTAGCTTTAGGGGTTAATACATTTATTAGAATAGCGGCGAGATTCGGTCGGCAGATTAGGGGTTAATAATTGAAGTTAGGTGTCAGCGATGTTAGGGAGGGCAGATTAGGGGTTAATAAATATAATATAGGGGTCGGCGGGTGTTAGGGGCAGCAGATTAGGGGTACATAGCTATAATGTAGCTGGCGGCTCTTTGCGGTCGGCAGATTAGGGGTTAATTATTGTAGGTAGGTGGCGGCGACGTTGTGGGGGGCAGGTTAGGGGTTAATAAATATAATATAGGGGTCGGCGATGTTAGGGCAGCAGATTAGGGGTACATAGCTATAATGTAGCTGGCGGCGGCGTGCGGACGGCAGATTAGGGGTTAATAAGTGTAGGTAGCTGGCGGCGACGTTGTGGGGGGCAGATTAGGGGTTAATAAATATAATACAGGGGTGGCGGTCAGCAGATTAGGGGTTAAAAAAATTTAATCGAGTGGCGGCGATGTGGGGGGACCTCGGTTTAGGGGTACATAGGTAGTTTATGGGTGTTAGTGTACTTTAGGGCACAGTAGTTAAGAGCTTTATGAACCGGCGTTAGCCCAGAAAGCTCTTAACTACTGACTTTTTTCTGCGGCTGGAGTTTTGTCGTTAGATTTCTAACGCTCACTTCAGCCACGACTCTAAATACCGGAGTTAGAAAAATCCCATTGAAAAGATAGGATACGCAATTGACGTAAGGGGATCTGCGTTATGGAAAAGTCGCGGCTGAAAAGTGAGCGTTAGACCCTTTTTTGACTGACTCCAAATACCGGAGGTAGCCTAAAACCAGCGTTAGGAGCCTCTAACGCTGGTTTTCACTGCTACCACCAAACTCCAAATGTAGGCCTAAGTGTGTGTAGCATCTTGTGTTATGTTCTATAAAAGTGTGAAGATGAGTCATATTGAGCAGAACGAGCCTCTAATGTGTGACTTTGAACCATAGTCATGCTAGAGGATAGTTATGCTAGAGGATCCCTTTCTGAGTATTTACATTTTTAGTAATGTGTAAACTAAATACTAGTTTTGAAAATGTATGCCATATGATGTATTTGTGTAAAATTCCTGCCAGCCACACTCCATACATTTATACTTACCAGCTGATGTTGTCTTTAAAAACCAGGTGGCAAAGACTCGCTACAGGACCCAATGACCAGAGCATCACCTATATTAATAAATGAAACAAATTGTTAGCATTTGATGAACAATCCTAACATGTTTGCACAATTATCTACTTGTCATTTCCCTAGAGTTCACATCTATTGACAATACTCCAATCTAACTTCTATTATTTACCGTCTGAAGTGGAGGTTGATGATGTCTGCTCTGACATTGAGCCCCTCGTCCTGGAATGGCCCCTCTAGAACAGGCTCGTCCTCCTCATCATGCAGCATCCCAGCCCGCTGTGCAATATTATGCAGGACACTACAGGCTACAACGATCTTAGCCACCTTCTGAGGGCTGTACTGGAGGGCTCCTCCCGACCTGTCAAGGCACCGGAATCTCATTTTGAGGATCCCAAACATCCTCTCGACCACAGCCCTAGTTCTCTTGTGCGCCCTATTATAGCGCTCCTGAGCCTCATCAGTAGGGTTACGTAACGGCGTAATGAGCCAAGGCCGGCTCATGTAACCAGAATCACCTATAAATTATGAACAGAACAAAAGTAAAATTTAATCCACAAAAAGCTAATTATATGAAACAAAATATTTTGTGTACACGATAATCCACTAACAAATGTTTAAATTTAAAAAGAATAATCTAGTTCAATCTTATTCTCTATCTTCCCATTTCAGCTAAGACATGCTACATATGCGTATTTTGCATAAACCAGACCTTGTCTAAAATACAAACTACATGGTTAAATTGCATTCTCTATCTGAGCATTTAAGGTAAGACATGCTACATATCTGCATTGAACTAAAAGTAGACATTTGCTGAAACAGACATTGACATGGTTAAATTGCATTTGCTATCTTCCCATTTCAGCTAAGACATGCTACATATGCGTATTTTGCATAAACCAGACCTTGTCTAAAATACAAACTACATGGTTAAATTGCATTCTCTATCTGAGCATTTAAAGTAAGACATGCTACATATCTGTTTTAAACTAAAAGTAGACATTTGCGGAAATAGAAATAAATGGTTAAACTGCATCCTATAGCTGCACATTACACTAACAGTTTAGGAGTACAGTGGCAATTGTCTAACTAATTAACCATGTTGTGCACAAATACTCACCAACGAGATACCCAGGGGGCATTTGTCTTTCCTCAAACTGCCGCCACACGGAGGACAAAGGGAGGATGCGGGCATCATGACAAGCCCCCCCAAAATTCGCAAACACATGCATAATCCTCATCCGTGCATCACAAACATACTGCACGTTGAGGCTATGAAAATGTTTGCGATTTCTGAAGGGCGAGTCATCAGCTGGAGCATGCAGCCCAATGTGAGTACAATCAATCTCTCCCAAGACATTGGGCAATTCAGCAATAGCAAAGAATTCCCGCTTCAGGCGCCTCCAATCACCATCATTCTGTGGGAATCCTATGTATTGCTTACTGATACGTACCATGGCATCCAGAAAGTTATCAAACACCCCAGACAATGTACCTTGAGACAGGCCATGCATGTACATCTCTCCTGATTGAAAACTCCCGGAGGCCAGGACGTATATACAACTTAGCATCTTAGTGATGCCGGGGACAGCAGTCCTTATTTCTATACGTGGCTCCAGATGAGGTCTAAGAACATCGTAAAGGCCAATGAGCTATTCGCGATTTAGCCGATATTTGTCATAAACCTCGAAGTCACTCATGTTTTCCAAGGTGGGTCTTACCCTGTATACACGAGGACCTCGAACCAGATGACCCCTTTGTCTCACTCGGAGCTGCCGAGGCTGCCTGATTCTTTCTACCGCTACTTGGCCAACAGCAGCACCAACAGCGTCTACCAGATCATCATCATCCATATTTGCCAAGCTTAGCAGCACGAAGCCAAACAGCAGAGCAAACACAGCGCAAGGAGTAACAAGGTATGCAAAAACACAGAAGCGAATTGATACAATGTCGATCACCATGGACGCTTTGGCCATGTTGTTTGGGGGATTTTTAGTGCAATTAGTCCAATGGTAGTGAGTTTGTAATGATTGCTAATTGTATTCACTTGTTTGTATGTGAGCGGCGCGAATGCTTTCAAAGTGGGCGGTTTTTTAGGTGTTTACTGAAATGTTGTTTTCCCTCAATGAATCTCAATGTGAAAGTGTAAAATATCACACATACAGTGCATGTTTGTAATGTTTGTTCATATGCGTAATAAATATTTATTAAACGCGATCTTATAGTAAAAAGCACACGTCCACGCTAATGTGAATGAAAGTGCATAGTTGTGTATAATGTGCATAGAATGTGATCGATCAATGTTGCTGCAATATTATTTGTAAACGATAAAGTAACAGCTGCCATCTGTAGTATTGTATATATAAGTGATTGCCGAGATGTAAATATTGTATGCGTCCCATTAAAATCGCACTAATACTGAATAACTTCCGGCTGTCATCTGTAGTATTGTATATATAAGTGATTGCAGAGATGTCAATATTGTATGCGTCCCATTAAAATCTCACTAATACTGAATAACTTCCGGCTGTCATCTGTAGTATTGTATATATAAGTGATTGCCGAGATGTCAATATTGTACGCGTCCCATTAAAATCACACTAATACTGAAGAACTTCCGGCTGCCATCTGTAGTATTGTATATATAAGTGATTGCCGAGCTGTCAATATTGTATACGTCCCATTCAAATGGCACTAATACTGAATAACTTCCGGCTGTCATCTGTAGTATTGTATATATAAGTGTTTGCCGAGATGTCAATATTGTATGCGTCCCTTTCAAATCGCACTAATACTGAATAACTTCCGTCTGCCATCTGTAGTATTGTATATATAAGTGATTGGCGAGCTGTCAATATTGTATGCGTCCCATTCAAATGGCACTAATACTGAAGAACTTCCGGCTGCCATCTGTAGTATTGTATATATAAGTGATTGCCGAGCTGTCAATATTGTATGCGTCCCATTCAAATGGCACTAATGCTGAATAACTTCCGGCTGCCATCTGTAGTATTGTATATATAAGTGATTGGCGAGCTGTCAATATTGTATGCGTCCCTTTAAAATGGCACTAATACTGAAGAACTTCCGGCTGCCATCTGTAGTATTGTATATATAAGTGATTGGCGAGATGTGAATATTGTATGCGTCCCTTTCAAATCGCACTAATACTGAAGAACTTCCGGCTGCCATCTGTAGTATTGTATATATAAGTGATTGGCGAGATGTCAATATTGTAAGCGTCCCTTTAAAATCGCACTAATACTGAAGAACTTCCGGCTGCCATCTGTAGTATTGTATATATAAGTGATTGGCGAGATGTGAATATTGTATGCGTCCCTTTCAAATCGCACTAATACTGAAGAACTTCCGGCTGCCATCTGTAGTATTGTATATATAAGTGATTGCCGAGATGTCAATATTGTATGCGTCCCATTCAAATGGCACTAATACTGAATAACTTCCGGCTGTCATCTGTAGTATTATATATATAAGTGATTGCCGAGCTGACAATATTGTATGCGTCCCATTAAAATCGCACTAATACTGAATAACTTCCGGCTGTCATCTGTAGTATTATATATATAAGTGATTGCCGAGATGTCAATATTGCATGCGTCCCTTTCAAATAGCACTAATACTGAAGAACTTCCGGCTGTCATCTGTAGTATTGTGTATATAAGTGATTTGCGAGCTGACAATATTGTATGCGTCCCTTTCAAATCGCACTAATACTGAATAACTTCCGGCTGTCATCTGTAGTATTGTATATATAAGTGATTGCCGAGCTGTCAATATTGTATGCGTCCCATTCAAATAGCACTAATACTGAAGAACTTCCGGCTGTCATCTGTAGTATTGTATATATAAGTGATTGCCGAGATGTCAATATTGTACGCGTCCCTTTAAAATCGCACTAATACTGAAGAACTTCCGGCTGCCATCTGTAGTATTGTATATATAAGTGATTGCCGAGCTGTCAATATTGTATGCGTCCCATTCAAATGGCACTAATGCTGAATAACTTCCGGCTGTCATCTGTAGTATTGTATATATAAGTGATTTCCGAGCTGACAATATTGTATGCGTGCCATTAAAATCGCACTAATACTGAATAACTTCCGGCTGCCATCTGTAGTATTGTATATATAAGTGATTGGCGAGATGTCAATATTGTATGCGTCCCATTAAAATGCAACTAATACTGAAGAACTTCCGGCTGTCATCTGTAGTATTGGATATATAAGTGATTGCCGAGATGTCAATATTGTACGCGTCCCTTTAAAATCGCACTAATACTGAAGAACTTCCGGCTGCCATCTGTAGTATTGTATATATAAGTGATTGGAGAGATGTCAATATTGTATGCGTCCCATTAAAATCGCACTAATAATTCAGAACTTCCCGTCTGCCATCTGTAGTATTGTATATATAAGTGATTGGCGAGCTGTCAATATTGTATGCGTCCCATTAAAATCGCACTAATACTGAAGAACTTCCGGCTGCCATCTGTAGTATTGTATATATAAGTGATTGGCGAGCTGACAATATTGTATGCGTCCCATTCAAATCGCACTAATACTGAAGAACTTCCGGCTGCCATCTGTAGTATTGTATATATAAGTGATTGCCGAGCTGTCAATATTGTATGCGTCCCATTCAAATCGCACTAATACTGAAGAACTTCCGGCTGCCATCTGTAGTATTGTATATATAAGTGATTTCCGAGCTGACAATATTGTATGCGTCCCTTTAAAATGGCACTAATACTGAATAACTTCCGGCTGTCATCTGTAGTATTGTATATATAAGTGATTGGCGAGATGTCAATATTGTACGCGTCCCTTTAAAATCGCACTAATACTGAGTAACTTCCGGCTGCCATCTGTAGTATTGTATATATAAGTGATTTCCGAGCTGACAATATTGTATGCGTCCCTTTAAAATGGCACTAATACTGAATAACTTCCGGCTGTCATCTGTAGTATTGTATATATAAGTGATTGGCGAGATGTCAATATTGTACGCGTCCCTTTAAAATCGCACTAATACTGAGTAACTTCCGGCTGCCATCTGTAGTATTGTATATATAAGTGATTGCCGAGATGTCAATATTGTATGCGTCCCATTCAAATGGCACTAATACTGAATAACTTCCGGCTGTCATCTGTAGTATTATATATATAAGTGATTGGCGAGATGTCAATATTGTATGCGTCCCATTAAAATCGCACTAATACTGAATAACTTCCGGCTGTCATCTGTAGTATTGTATATATAAGTGATTGCCGAGATGTCAATATTGTATGCGTCCCTTTCAAATAGCACTAATACTGAAGTTCTTCCGGCTGCCATCTGTAGTATTGTATATATAAGTGATTTGCGAGCTGACAATATTGTATGCGTCCCTTTCAAATCGCACTAATACTGAATAACTTCCGGCTGTCATCTGTAGTATTGTATATAAGTGATTGCCGAGATGTCAATATTGTATGCGTCCCATTAAAATCGCCATAATAATGATGTTCCAAACTGTTGTTTACGTATATGTTGTATTGTAGTATTGAGTGGTAAAGTTCTGAAAGGGGCGGTACAGTCGTAAAGCTGTAATGTGTATGGTTGAATCTTCTAAAGACGTCATCATATTATCAACCTGCATATGTAGTTCTGAAATCCTCATTGTGTTGTTGTATTTGACTACATTGTTATTGTGTGCTGAATAAAATATAAATGTGTGCTTTGTGGTTGCGTGATGGGTGATGCGTGTGATGTACATATACGTATATATTGTGATTGTGTCCCACATATGCTGACTTCTATATAGCGGTCTCGCATTGTTGTTCCTTCCCATAAAGTGACAGCTGTAATCTGGTGTCATGATGTTCTTATTGTACGTAATTCCTAATGGTATATTGTGATCAAATCATGATGCTAAAAGTACAGTAAAATCCCTATTTTCCGTTTCGTGATTCCTAGAGAGAATGTAATGTGTTTTTCCCCCATCATTTGAATGCACATGTATGAGTGAATGATAAAAGTAAAGTATGTGCATCCATGAATGATCATGTGTTAAGCCTATGTAGATATGCTGTTGCTGCAAGCATATGAGTTGAATAAATGAAATGCAATAATAAAGGTAAACGAGAGGTGTTTGCCATTGTCTACTGTTTGTGAATCCTGAAATGTTTCAAATATTTTTGTGTCCGTTTAAATGTGATGTAATTGTTGAAAATGTTTGTTACTAGTGATGTTGATTTGTAGTTGATGTAATGTAAAAGTATCATACAACTTAATGTTGTTATGAATTTGCCATAAGTAAACTCCATAAGTCCACCATAGGGAAATAGCCATTTCTTGATCTATTTGTCATAGCGGGTCTAACGCAGAAAAGCATGAGTTATTTTCCGAATTCTAGCGCTGGTATTTAGAGTTTTTTTGTCTACGCTTTTTGCGTGCGTTAGTGAAATCTGTCTGTTGCGTGCACGAGCACGTCTTCCCCATAGAAGTCAATGGAGGCTCAAAATGTGTGTGTAAATAAAATCCAAGACTGGTTTTGAGCGTAAAGTGAGTGACGTCATGGTCTTGTGTGAAAAAGTAGCTAAATCGTGTTCATTTTGTAATAAATAACTTGTTTGTGTATGTAATGTGGTGTATATTTTTTGTATGCATCGATGAGTGTATGTTTGTGATAATATTATTAGTTAGATGTAGCTATATGAGTGTCTTTTCCCGTCTGTCAATGTAAGTCAATGGCAAAATGGATTTGTGTTGATTTTTTTTTCTAACACCCGAGATCTCGCAACTTTGATCCTTTCTATTTTGCTAAAAAAAAAAAAAGAAGAAAAATAAATATAGGGTAGTGTTTGTATGAGTATAAGTGTACTTTGTGTAATATTTGTTTTGTGATTCGTGGATGGTTATTTTGTCAGTAGATGTTAACTCCTGAGACTGAGCTGTTGGTAGAGATTTCTGCGTTCAGAGATTTTGGAGTGTCGGTAAGTGAACTCTCAATACCAGCGGGTGGTAAAAACCAGCGTTAGAAGCCCTATACGCTGGTTTTGAGGGCTAACGCAAAACTCTAAATCTAGGCGTTAGGGTTTATTTGTATTTTACAGGCAACTTTGTATTTATTTTAACTAGGTACAATAGTTATTAAATAGTTATTAACTATTTAATAACTACCTAATTAAAATAAAGACAAATTTACCTGTAAAATAAAACCTAACCTAAGTTACAATTTCACCTAACACTACACTACAATTAAATTAATTACCTAAATTAAATACAATGAATTACAATTAAATAAAATTATCTAAAGTACAAACCCCCCCCCACTAAATTACAGAAAATAATAAAGAAATTACAAGATTTTTAAACTAATTATACCTAATCTAATCCTCCTAACAAAATAAAAATAGCCCCCCCCCCAAAATAAAAAAGCCCTACCCTACACTAAATTACAAATAGCCCTTAAAAGGGCCTTTTGCACACGGCAATTAATAGATTTATTAGAATATTATGCACGTGTTTAAGAATATGTATAGCCAGACATTGGAAGGTGGGAGCACCTTCATGGCAGGAAGTGGTAGGGAAAATCAAGGAGACGTACACGCTGTCAGAATTAGCTGCATGGTCACAGGGTCAGCCAGATCAGTTTCAGAAAACTTGGTTCTATTGGATGTTAAGGGCTGGGAGCTACTTAGAAGAAATGGGAAGAGGATAACAAGCTGTTTGACTATCAGTATGGACCTGGGTCTTGGTCGGGAGATTTTTTTTTTCCTCACATAAGAGGGTAAACAGGAGATAAGGGGGCATAGTTACCCTGAGAGGCCTTTTGGGTTCACGAGAATAAGAATGGCACCTTCTAGTAGAGAGGGGGGGTTTCAGTGGGTGGTAGGGGTAGGAGGGAGAGTTAATACAGGATCGCAGCTACAAGTACATAGAGGGAGGGATCTATGCAGGATATCAGATCCATGAGAATATAATGTTATGAAACTTATGTAACATGTAACCTTGACAAGTTTAATATAGTAGCAACTATTATAAGTAACCTTATGTACAAAAGGAGCAATGCGAAGATTATTGTATTGTTTTATTGTTGTAGTAACCAAATAAAAAATATTTCAACATAAAAGGGCATTTTGCGGGGAATTGCCCCAAAGTAATCAGCTCTTTTACCTGTAAAAAAAGTACAAATACCCCCCAACATTAAAACCCCAAAAATCCTATTGGCTAATGCAATCAGCCAATAGGATTGAACTGGCATTCTATTGGCTGATTGGAACAGCCAATAGAATGCCAGCTCAATGCTATTGGCTGATTGGATCAGCCAATAGGATTTTTTGGGTTTTAATGTTGGGGGGGGTATTTGGATGAAGATAGAAGGCGCCGTCTTTATGAAGACTTTTGCCCCTCTGGAGGACCACTTCTGCCCGGTTGGATGAAGACTTCTGCCCATCTGGAGGACCACTTCTGCCCGGTTGGGTGAAGATGTCTCCCGGTAAGGTGATCTTCAAGGGGTTAGTGTTAGTTTTTTTTAAGGGGATATTGGGTGGGTTTTAGAGTAGGGTTGGTTGTGTGGGTGGTGGGTTTTAATGTTTTTTTTCAGGTAAAAGAGCTGATTACTTTGGGGCAATGCCCCGCTAAAGGCCCTTTTAAGGGCTATTTGTAATTTAGTGTAGGTTAGGGCTTTTTTTATTTTGGGGGGCTTTTTTTATTTTGTTAGGGGGATTAGATTAGGTGTAATTAGTTTAAAAATTATGTAATTTCTTTATTATTTTCTGTAATTTAGTGTTGTTGTTTTTTTGTACTTTAGATAATTTTATAAAATATATATATTTTTTTTTTAATTGAGGCAAATAAACAGATACAACAATTGAGAAATGAAGGATAACATATCCATAACAGTAATACAGGTCAAAAGTCTGATACCACTATACATCATGAGGTAAGGTATTAATTGCGGCAAAGTGTCATCCTTCATCAATGCCTCTTTTTATAATGATTAAACACTTTGGCGTCTTCAATATGATAGAGATCCTCTCATGGGATCTGGCAACTAGTCCAAACTGAAGACATCTTCCAAGAATTCAGAGAGTCCTCATCATAAGTTGGGAGAGTCAATAAAGCAATAAGCTTAGCATAAATTTGTATAGAAAAAAGGTATATACAATATAGAAGTGCAAACGGATTTGTCAAACAAGGTGGGGCACAATAACAGAAGAAAACAAAACAAAAAAAAAAGGGGGGGAAGAAAAGAGTAAGGAATAGGAGGGATGGGGAGAGCGGGGTAAGAGGAAGTAAGAGGTCAAAGAGCTATGCATAAGGGGAGGGGAAGGAATTAGTAAACTAATAAATATGGGAAAGGATAAGTAAAACTCGCCCAGGTCATTCCCCATCCACCCAGCTATCAGTAGGCCTTAGTATTGCATTCAGGTCATCCCTTCGCTTTTTTTATAGTCGTCCCAAAGGTACCAGATCGAAAAGTAGAGGCTGTAGCGTCCTTCGACTCTAAGTGAGTATTCCTCCATTTTCTGGATATAGTCAAGGGTTTCCAGCACAGGTGTCAGTGTCAAGGAAGTGTATTTTGTCCATTGTCTCGCCAGAACTAGTTTAGCTGCTAGGAAAATAATAACGCAGAGTGAATGCGTTGGTTTTGGAAGGTCCTGTAGACCAAGGTGGAAAAGTGCCATTTCTCCTGTGAGACAATCAGTCATTCTTAGCTGTCTTAGCAAATCTGTCCAGAAAGATCTCAGTCTGGGACACTCCCACCAGATATGTAAGTGTGTGCCTCTCTGCGCACAGCCCCTCCAGCACTCCGCTGGATGGGAGGGAAATATTCTGTGCAACCTGGTCGGGACCCAGTACCACCTAAGTAGGATTTTAATATACAATTCAAATAAGTTAGAGCAGCGAACCGCTGTGATGACGTCTTGAAGAGCACGCTGCCAAGCCCCCTCGGGAGACGACTCCCCCAAATTTCTCTCCCAGTCTCTAGTAGATTGCGTTTTAGTGAAGTATAGAGAGCCAAGTAGCAGCTTATAGTGGAGCGATAAATACCCTGCAGATATCTGCCTGTCATCCACCTCCTCTCCCACATAGTTAGAACTCGCGTATTTGTTTTATGGAACCCCCAGGACAGAAGAAGTGAGACTAGCCGGAGATACTCTAGGTCTTTGGGAAAGTCTTCCGTTGGGTAGGCGGAGGGATGTACTGCAAGGACATCCACTCTATAAAGATCCGAGACCAGGCCAATCCCCAGGGCTTCCCATTTTTTTGGGTGCGACTCAGGGAGACATTGCACAATGCTTTAATAGAGTGTATTGGGGAAGGATGCGGTGCGACCATGTCGTGGGCTCTGAGTTCCCTCCAGCTTTTCAAGCATGTTTTGATAATGCGACTATGGATACCCTTCAGAACATCAGCGTGATCTGGGATCCAGATGAGGTCAGCTAGTTCAACTCCAGCCGGTAAGGAACTCTGTTTTATTTGAAACCACCGGGAGGTGCAATCCCGGACCCCCCAGGCTGTAATATGCAAAAGCATGGCTGCCTTATAGTAGTAAGTGATGTTGGGTGCAGAAATGCCCCCACATCTTTTAGACTTTTGTATCTGAGCTAGAGATAACCTCGCGTGACGGTCTTTCCAAATATACTTAGTGAAAACAGACTGAAAGTGGTTAAGGAGATAAGCCGGAACTGCAACAGGAAGACACCGAAAAAAGTAAGTCAGTCTCGGGAGCAATAGCATTTTTAGGGCCGCAACCCTGCCTGTCCAAGACACCTCCGCTACCTTCCAACCAGAGATGACCTGTCGGAAATCCCTAAGAAGGGACCCATAATTAGTAGCCACAATCTTTTTGGGGTCATGGGAAAGCGTTACACCTAAATGTTTTAGTCCCTCTGTGGACCATTTGAATGGGTATGAACTTCTCAGTTTGTCTTGCAGAGACGTGGTCAGTCCCATGGCATATGCCTCCATCTTCGTGTAGTTTAGTTTGTAATACGTCAGGTCCGCAAACTCAGCTAATATTTTGAATAGCTCCGGAAGCGACCCCTCCGGCTCAGATAAAAATATTGTCAGGTCATCCGCAAACAGTTCCAGGGTATGCGGTGTATCATAGAGCATTAGCGGCTGAACAGAGGGGGACGACCGAAGCTTAATCGCCAGCGACTCCATCAACAAGGCAAAAAGAAGCAGCAACAGGGGACACCCCTGTCTTGTGCCATTTTCAATATCAAAGGCTCTGGAGACAAATCCCACCCCTCTAACCTTGGCTGAGGGACCATAGTATAAAGCCATCACCGCCGTCACAAATAAGGAGGGAAACTGGAAAGCACGTAGGACCGCTATCATGTAATCCCACCGGACCCTGTCAAATGCTTTCTCAGCGTCCAATGACAGGGTAACCAGTGAGATCTCCAATGAGGCCGCCTCAAAGAAGATGTTTAGTAATCGTCTAGTGTTATCCGAGCCCTGTCATCCAGGGGTAAACCCCACCTGGTCAGGGTGAATCAAAGATGGGAGGACCTTATTCATTCGCATAGCTAGGATCTTAGCGTATATTTTAACATCACAGTTAATAAGAGAGATTGGCCGATAACTTTCACATAGTGCGGGATCTTTCCCTGGCTTGGGTATGGTGATAATCGACGCCTCTAGAAAGTCTTTGGGGAAACTGCCAGTGTTCATGGCCTCAGAAAAAACACGAGTTAGTAGGGGGCATAAGAGAGCTGAATTTTTTTTATAGAAAGTGGTGTCAAAGCCGTCAGGACCCGGGTATTTATGGGCCTTGAGACCTTTAATTGTCGCCGTAACCTCCTCCAAAGTAACAGGGGCTACAAGGGAATCTGCAAAGCTCTCAGGGACCTGCGGCAACTGCAGAGCATCTAGAAATTCCAAAATTGCATCTTTTGGGGCAAAGCGTAAGTTAGGGTCTTCTGAAATCTGATATAGGTGGCTGTAATTATTCCGCAAAGGCTTCACCAATGTCACATTCTGGACCCTCTCTAGCTCACGCGTTTCGATCTGTTTTTTAAGAGAGTGGACTCTTTGTATTAGTGAGATCGATCTGGTCTCTCTAAGCTGTTTCCGTATGCTAGTGTAATCATAGTACAGTTGGGCCAGGGTAGCTCCTTTGGCTTTTTTAATTTCGTTAGCCTTTTGTATAAAGAGGCCCGTAGATAAGCCTTGAGCGTCATCCAGATGGTGAAAACGGACACATTCCCAGAATCATTAACTCGAAGGAACTCCTCTATCTCCTGGGCCCAAAAGGGGATCAGCGAATCCGAAAGAAGGTGTTCAGATAACCGCCAGGAACATCCCCCATCTATCGCCTTAGATAGGGAGGCTTCTAATACCACTGCATAGTGTTCTGACCACACACAGGGTGCAATTGTCACCGCCGTCACTTTCTGCAATGTCCACGAGGGACATTAAAAATAATCTAGTCTTGAGAAAGACTGAAAAGGAGTTGAGTAGCAGGTGCAGGGCCCTCCAGACGTCTTGATATGCGTATTGAGAAACTAAATTTCTAAAGAGTTGAGAGCATTGTTCTTCTCCTCTGCAGGGAGAGTGCCTCGTTCGAGACCTTCTGTCTCTACTTGGGTCCCAGACCAGGTTGCAGTCACCCACAATAATATATGGCCCTGTTTAAGTCGATTCACCTTACCTAAAAGTCTGCTTAAAAAATTAGCCTGGCCGACATTATGGGAGTACAGAGCCACCAATGTACACGTAACATTATCTAAGCGGCAGACACAAATAACGAATCAGCAGGAAGGGTCAGACTCGTAATAAATAGGCTCATAGGAGATGTGCCTGCCAATCAGTACAGTAACTCCTCTAGTCTTCTTATGGAAGGTAGAGGATAGGCGGACAGGGAAATCCCTAGGTTTAAACATAGCTGCTCTGGACTCCATCCAGTGGGTCTCTTGTACGAAAACTACATCTAGGCGTTGGGTTTTTAAAAATTTGAGAAGCAGACTTCGTTTTGTAGGGAAGTTAAGGCCCCTGACATTAAGCGTACAGAGCCTCATTCTGACCTAGACAGCGGAGCAGGGAAGGGAGACTCAGAGGTGAGAGAGGAGAAGGGACCAAGAAAGTTGGTGACAAGAGGAAAGGGAAGAGAGAAGAAGGGAAAGAAAAAAAAAAGGGGGGGGACGGATTGGGGAGGGAGAGATAGGGGTTTCAGCAAACGTAGATAGGTTGCTCAGGCTGGGCAGAGACTACTCCACTCTACCAAAAAAGGGGTGTGGAGGATAGACTTGCTTTATCCCTTACCACACCAGGATAAGTACTCAGAGGGGGGGGAATAGGATAAGAGAGAGGGAGCTCAGCACCAAGGCTCCCCTCCACTTCCAGTGCACAAGGTGTGTAATGCATTCATATCAATACAAAAAACTGCGGTTAAGAAATTCCAAGACCTAATATGCAGTTAAGGGGTGATGGGAGATGAAGGGAAAGAAAGGAAAAGGGTAAGGGGAAGAGATTAGAAGAAAGGGGGAGAGGAGAGGGCCCCCAAAGACTGGTGTGTAGCAAGGTAACCAGACTTTAGGTGGACTAATGGTTACATAGTGTGAGGGAGATGTTGGTGAATCTCGACCAAACTCTGGTGTGTGTAAACATAACTATATATGGGAGGGTAATTTAACAGGTCGTAGATGTACTGAGCATCTAGCTCCAATGTTGGGCAGCACTAAAGTTCCCCATCCCGCACACCCTCAAATTAAACACATGAGTAGGGAAGGAAAAGGGACTAAGGCAGAGAGGGTACAAGCAGGGGGGGGAAGGGGAGACAAGAAGGAAGCAGAAGGGGGGGAGGAAAAGGGAGTAAGGCAGAGAGGGTACAAGGGGGGGGGGGAAAGGGAGTAAGGCAGAGAGGGTACAAGTGTGGGGGGGGGAAGGGGAGAGAAGAAGGAAGCAGAAAGGGGGGGAAAGAGGGGGACACATAGAGCATCACAAACTCAAGACTTAAGTACAGTCAGGGGGGAGGGAGAGGGAGGGAGGGAAGGGTTAAAGGAATGAGCGGAGATGAAAGAAAGAGAGAAGGGGAAGAAGAAGGGAGGAGAAATAAGACCTAAAGGCAGATTTAGTAAATCAAGAGTGTCTAACAACCATAAATATAAATAACTGGCAGAACTCAAAGTTTTTAACTGGAACTTGTAAACATTGACAATAAACAAGGTAACTGTTCATCAGTACATTACCACTCTCCGAGCAGCAGCAAGCTGCTTCCAACAGTCTTAGTTTGAATATGGACCAGGTCTGTAAGCAAAAAGACCAGGTCTCAAGAATCCATGACTTGCAGGAAGAAGAAGGTAATCTCCTCCAGTCGGGGAGTGAGGGATCATCGGACTGGGTGTTGTCTGCCCGGGTTCCAGACCTGAGCCGCCGCTCTCAGCGGAGGCCCTGCCCTTTGTGGTTTAGGTGGGTCAGGGTCTACATTCCCAGCGGGTAGGTTCCAGATCCTCAGCAGGTCCTGAGCTTGTCTTGGGGTGAGGGCAGTATGCTGGGTACCATCCTTAGTAATGATTAACTTTGTGGGGAACCCCCATCTGTAGCGGATTTGGTTCAGCCTGAGGACTTTTGTGACTTCATTGAAAGTTCTCCTTTGTTGGAGGGTGAAGGATGACAGATCTGGAAATAATGCAACATCTTTAAATTGCTCTGGAAGCTGGGGTTTTCTCAAGGTAGCTCTTAGTAGTTTGTCTTTGTACGTAAAGTAGTGTATTCTAGCTATAGTGTCCCTGGGTTTGTCCATAGGTAGGTTCTGCGGCCTAGCTGCTCTATGAATCCTGTCAATCTTCATATCAGCTTCATCTGAAGGACCTAAAATAGCTCTGAATGGCGCTTGGGCGTACTTCTCAAGCTGTTGAGGACCAATCGATTCAGGGATGCCCATAATTCTGATGTTGTTTCGTCGTGAACAGTCCTCAAGGTCAGCCAACTTCACTTCGAGCGAGGATACCTGATCAGCAAGGTTCTGGGTATAGCTAACCCAGTTTGTATGATCAACTAGTAGGTCCTCCTGTTTATGTTCAATGATGTCCGCACGCTCATTGACTGAGACAATGTCTTTTCTCAAGTCATCAAAAGACCTTTCCAGTTTGTCAAATCGCTTCGCGAAGGATTGACTTTGCTGATCCAAGAGCTGCTTCATAGAGTCCATAGTGATCACCTCTTCTTGACACCGTGAGGGCGGCAAACATCTAACTCTGTCCCTCCCCTCTGAGAGGGGGGGGGGATATTGATCTTTCATCTTCAGAGACTTCAGGGTTTGGATCCCTTATAGGGTGGAAATGGTCCCGAACTGTATGTTTTGAGGATTGAGATCCCTTCTGCTTTTTCCTAGCTTGTTGTGACATTGTAGAGTAAGCAATTTGGCTGCAAGTTAGAATATCTCCAGAGAGAGTGTAGGTCTAGAGACCCACCAGAATATATTTGGCAACCGCAGTTATTTAACACCGGTAGGGAGGGGTGCCACAAGGTTTTAGCACTGCATAATGATTTTGGTAAAGAGAAGGAAACGAGTTAAGTCTCTTGTATATCTTCAGGAATAGCCGTGGAGTATTTAAGTCATATAGAGTTTTGGTTGAGAGGCATGTGATTCTGTGACTTTAGGAAAACTTTACAGTGAAGATAGTCTCTAATGCAACCCAGAAAACACTTAAGTTCTTGTTAAACTGTAGGGTGTGCCCCCCCTCAGGGATATTGCCACCACTGGGCTAAGTCGGCAAAAGGGAAATGGATATGACCCGCTCTAGTGTCAAGAAAGGGAAAGGGGGAGGAGAGGCACTGTGTCACTTAATCGCACCTGGCGGCTGGTTGGTGTGCAGGGTTTTGGCCCTTAGATAGCTGCAGGGGCTGTAGCTATGAAATACTGGTACTCAAGGGCTCAGCAATGTTCTTCTAGGCCAATAGGTTATAAGCAACAGGTCACTGTGTACACCAAACCAAATCTGTAACCTGTATATGGGCACCCTTCACATTTATTGTAGCACTACTGATTATCAGGCAGTTAGGCCTAGGCTCAGGCCAATAAGGGCTAGTAAGGAGAGTGTCTATATTATAGGCCTCAATGTGGCCGTTTGCTACAACTGTAGTTTTGGCAGGTGAATGTCCAGTGGTTGTGGGCTGTCAGCGGAACAGGGGGTGCACGGCCAAAGAGATGAGCTTGTCTAGCTGTCCCCAAGTCCTAAGCCCTTCTATAGCAGTTGGTTCTTATTAGAGTGTTCTATTCAGTTACTGCAGCCGGAGAGTCCCCTCACAAAAGACAGCCACGTGGGTCAGGCTCTTAGGTGTTCTGGCTGTTTCTCAGGGCAGCTTAGGGCTATGGCTGTACACTCAGTGCCGGAATCCTGGCTGATCTCACCGGTGGTGAGTAAACCCCAATCCCATGTGCCGTCTCTGTTTAGGCTGGGTGTATAGAGCTTGTCTGTTAGGGCGTATAGGCCTCAAGAAAAATGGCGGAATTTCGCGCCAACTCTCTCAGGGACCCCAGAGTGCTAGGTTCTTGTGTAGGGTCTGAGGGCTATCAGTCTTTAAGTGGCGTGCAGGTTAATTAGCCCGGGAGGCTTCAAATTACTGCAACTTACTGCTCTTGAAGACAGTGCAGGTCTAGTGATTAGCGGAAGGTTCCTCTCTCACGGCATGCAGCTTGAAAGTACAGCCGGGTCCCACTGCACTCCGCGTAGGGCTATTCACCATACAACTTCACTACTTGGTGTTTGTCGTTGATCTTCGTCTCCGGAGCGGATCCCCGACCCTCCGGAGCTGGCGTAGGCGGCAGTGCTCTGACCGGAGTGAGCCCGGTGTGAATTAATAAGGCAATCTGGTTCAATGTTCAAAAAATCTTTCCCCTTTCGTTGTGGGGCAGGATCCCAAGGGTATAGGGGAGACGTTTCACCCTCAATAGGGCACTAAAATAGGGCAATAAAGTAGTTTAAAGGCTGGTAAGCAGGGAACTCACATATAAGACGTCTGGCTCTATCAGCGGTTAACTCCACCCCAGATAATGTTATTTAACCTTTTAACTCCGTTATGCCGTTCTATTCTGTCATAATTACACTGGGCTTTAGAGCCGTTATGACGTAATAGAACGGCATAACGTTTTTCAGCTCCTGTGCCCCCTCCGTTATTTTGTTTCTTCTGGATCTGGTTGGGGGATGTGTCTAGCACCTCTGGCACTCCCCCAGGATCCAATCAGCATGGAGGGGGTGTATCGATTGTCCCCTGTAAAACTGTAGCAGCCAATGAGGGGAATCATTGGCTGTTACAAGTGTATCCGCTTCCTCTCTTCTCTCAGTGCGATCTGAGAGAGAGAGAGAGAGAGAGAGAGAGAGAGAGAGAGAGAGAGAGGAAGATTGTTTAGTGTTGGTGTGTGCTTCACAAAGCAGAGAGGGAGAAAAAAATTAGTTAAAAACAATATATATATATTTTTTTGCTGTTGATCACAGAGCTGCTACTGTGATTAGCCTAATATAACTTGCTTAGCCTGTTAGGGCTTTGATCAGTGTTGATCAAAAGCGTCGGGGGTTTATTTGTGGGGGTTACAAATATATATATATATATATAATTTTTTTATTTATTTTTTTGCTGCTGATCACTGAACTGCTACTGTGATCAGCCTAATATCACTGTAATCAGCCTGTCAGGGCTTTGATCAGTGTCAAAATGTTTATTTGTGGGGATCTTTAGTTATTGTTAACCCCTTCCCTGCTGTTCCCAATCACTACCCTTCCCAGTGCTTTTTTTTTTTAGTTTATAAATATATATATATATATATATATATATATATATATAAAATAAAATCATAATTTTTTTTTTAAAAAAATCTGAGGGAATAGGGTGGGTGGGAATAGGTGGGTGGTAATTGGGAGGTGGTAATTGGGGTGGTTTAGTGGGATTTTGGGGAAGGTGAAGTGGGAATTGGTGGTGGTGAAGTGGAAAAAAATCCCTTATGGCACGCTATTCAGCAGAAGAGGCTTATGCCTTTCTTGCCGAAGATTCAGGGAGTGAAACCCTCTCTGTTCTATCTGACAGCACAACCCTTACGGCATCAGATATAGAGTCCCTGAGTGATTCCCATTAGATATCTGAGCAATAATATCAAATTTCAGAACTATCTTCGATTGAAGTGGGTTGAATATCTCAATAATAATCATAATTATTTGAACAAAATCGAGACGTTTTGGGAGGCTTCTAAAGCCGTTTTGCGCGGAGAGATTAAGTCTTATACATTTCACTTGTCAAAAAACAGTAGTTCAGGGGCCAGACAATTAGCCAACCGTGTTAAGAATACATATAGAGCGTATCTTATTAGACGAACGAGAGATTGCTGGGATGCCTATGTCACAGCGAAGACGCTCCGGGATTCATTCTTGAAACAGATCAGTGCCCAGGAAGAACTTAAAATGAAAGCAAGGTATGGAAGGTTTATGGGCAGATCAGCGAAGTTTCTAGCAAGGCTAGTTAAATCTTCACCTAGATACACAATTACCTCTATCAAACAAGGAACCTCTAGATACACAAACCATTCCGACATAGAAAAAGTTTTTTTTTATTTCTTCCAGGATTTATATACCCAAGAGCCTACTGAACTACATAAAAAGGAGTCATTCTGGGGAAAGATTAAAGTCCCTCGCATATCTACAGAAGCCAGAACGGCTATCAACGCTCCCATTACGGAAGAGGAAATAATTTGGGCAATTAAAAACGCGAAGCTCAATAAAGCAGCTGGTCCAGATGCTCTCCCTATAGAATATTACAAGATCCTTCAACCCCAGGTGTTACCTATTCTAGTCAAGCTGTTTAATTTCTATTTTTCCGAGAATACAAGCTTTTCTGCATCCTTTACGTCCGCAAATATCTCGCTGATCCTAAAAAAGGGGAAAAATCCTGAACTACCAAGTTCTTTCAGGCCTATCTCGGTTTTAAACACCGACTATAAGCTGCTCGCATCTATCATAGCCTTACGATTAAAACCGTACATGGGCGACCTAATTCACGAGAACCAATCTGGTTTCATGCATGGACGTAAGCCGACAAAGAATATAAGGAAATTGCTAATTCTGACTGAATCTTTTTGGAACATATATAAAACTAAGGAATCTCATGGCAACATAAATAAGGCTATTTTGACAGTTGACGCAGAAAAGGCTTTCGATAGGGTCAGTTGGGATCATTTGTTTTCCACGCTAGACGAATTCGGGTTCTCGGGTCCTTTCTACAACTATATTCGTTTAATTTATAGTAACCCTTCCTCCGCTGTAATTATCAATAACACCTCTACTCAACGTTTTAATCTGTTCAGAGGGACTAGACAGGGCTGCCCACTATCTCCCTTCTTGTTCAATCTTAGTATAGAACCCCTGGCCATTCAATTACGGCATGAACTTGAGGGGATCTCACTAGCGGGTGAGAAGCTGATTCTTCTTCTCTATGCGGATGATCTTCTTCTATTCCTATCTAATCTTGAAGTGTCATTACCTATCCTACAGAGTATTACTCACGAGTTCGGAGAGATCTCAGGGTTCAAGATTAATACATCTAAATCTGAACTCATGTGGACAGATAAAAATCCGGCACTGCAGGTGAACCACCCTTACAGGGAGGTCCTTCAGATTACATACCTGGGCTTACGATTATCTAGAAACCCGGAGGATTGGTATGGATTAAACTACAGAACAGTAATGGACTCTTGCAAGAGTAAGCTGGAGGAATGGACCAGGCTACCTATTTCATTAACTGCTCGGGTGACTTTGATTAAAGCAGTCATCTTCCCAAAGCTCCTCTACATTATGCAAAATATCCCATGGTTTCTACACAAGAAAGATATCACTATCTATAATAAGGCCTGTTCCAAATTCCTATGGAATGGCAAAAGACCGCGGATTGCCTCATATAGGCTTATGAATTCCAAGACATCAGCAGGTTTGGCACTCCCCAACATTCAGACATATAATCAGGTTATAATAGCTAGATTTGCACTTGATTGGCTTACTGGGAAGGAGCAAATTACGTCTCTCACCTGGGAATCACAGCTTGTGGCGCCATTCAATTTGAAAGCTCTCTTGCACTGTCCACTTACCTCCATTCCATCCAATGTATTCTATTTGAATACTCTGAAGAATGTCATCATCGCATGGCAAAGTTTATGTATAGAAACGGGGAATTCGCCGTATGTTTCACAATATCTACCTATAGTGGGCAACCCAGAATTCAGTCCTGGCCTCTCGAACCGGTTATTCTCAGTTTGGGAATCCAAAGGTCTCCAAAATCTATGTCAGTTGCGAGACGCGGGAGGACATACAGTATTATTCCAAGAAATTGTATCTCGGTTTGATATAGGGACACGTGATTTCTACGCCTACCTGCAAGTTAGACACTTTCTCCAAGAGATGCTCACGAAATACGGGAATGACTGGTCTTTGGGTGAGCTGCAGACTAGGATTGCAATGTACGCGGCAGGAATTTACGCAATCTCCCCTTTATATTTACTAGTAAATCAGAAAACATCCAAAGCACAAATAGACGAGATGGTTGTTAAATGGGCAAATTTATTTCCGGATATAGATGAGCAGACTATCATAGAGAGTTTTAAAGTAGCGCAACAGTCCTGGGTTCCGACATCTTGGAGGGAGTCACAGATAAAAGTCGGGCTTCAGAGGTATCTTACGCCTGTTGTCTTAGCCAAATGGTATAAAACAAAGGCTCTATGCCCTAGATGCTCAACTACAGACGCTGATCTATTTCACTGTTTATGGAGCTGCCCAAAGGCACGTCAATACTGGGGGAAAATCATATATTGGATGATGGCTGTTCTTAAGATGGACTATAAAATATCTCCTATTGAGATCTTTTTCTTGGTAAAATATCAGCATACAATTAAGAATTATAACCTGATAAATACCATTATCCTGACTGCACGGAACCTTTTTAAGGCATGGAAAGCATCTGCTCTACCTACGATGGTACAATTTAAAAGGGCATTGACTGATCAGTTCATAATAGAACAGACTAACATACCCTACCCACAAGATACACACCTAGCAGTATTTCTTAAGAAATGGGAGATATTTGTAAGATCTTTGCCCCTCATGCATCAAAAAAAATTAATTAAACCAATCATCAACTCGGAATATTTACAGATGAACATTTTGGCAGGCCATTTCCCTGGCGAATGGGCAATAGACGGGGAGTGAATGTGTGGGGGAGGGGTGGGGGTGGGGGGATGAGAGGAGAGGAGGGGTTTTTCTTTTTTTTTTTTTTTTCTCTTTCTTTCTTTGTTTGTTTCGTTTGTGTGTTTTTGTGTTTTTACTGTTTTATGGTTTGGGTGGTTCGGTCACATTGTTTACCTGGCTCCGTATATAAAATGAGGGAGGCAGGTCATATTGTACATTGGGTAGTGCACACATAATGTGGGGAATGTTGGCGAGAAAAGAATTGAGTCGATGAAAGTATAGGGATTTTACTCAGTGCCATTTGACTACACTATATGATTTTAGTCAAATTTGGATGTTTACATTAATAGATAGCAGTAAGAGATTTCTTTTTATTCTCCTTTTTTTTTTTTTTTTTTGTCACAGATATTATTAACTCACTGATTTGGTTCATCCTGATTGTATCTAACAGTCTACGGACTTGTGTATATTCACTGTTTTGCATTACCCTTAGTTTAAGAAGGAAGGTAATCTCTTTAACTTCAAATGTTTATTCATATTGTAATATACAGACATATGTGTTTATGGACATAGGGTCTTTTTTGTTTTTAGTTCTTATAAGCACAATATGCACCGTTTCTCACATAGGACTCAAGACGATTATATTTCTTTTTTTTCTTTTTTTTTTCCTTCTCGCTTGGTTTTTAAATGGTAATGTTTATGATGCACTATATTAACCTGAATATTATATATATGTTCTTGTTCTGCTGTTCTCTTTTCCCTCTCTTTCTTCAGCTATTGTATGTGGACAAAGTGTTTGTTTGTAATTATTTGTAAATCTCAATAAAAAAATATATTAAAAAAAAAAAAAAAAAAAAGAGTCCCTGAGTGATACATGTAATGCTGGTGCTCCCTGCCCACCACCTAAAAGGAGGCGTCGCACAAATGACCAAAATTGGTTACCCCAAATTTCACTGCCCCAGAAATGCCAGAATTTACTGAGATTCCTGGCATCACAACTGATGTTCCAGTATGTGAGCCAATAAACTATATGTCCCTGATTCTGACAGATACCATGTTTGAGCATATAGTTGCTCAAACAAATTTCTATGCCAGCCAGTATCTGTCCAAAAATCCCCAATCTCTGTATGTCAGAAAAAATACTTGGCACCCCACTGACATACCAGAGATTAAAAAGTTTTGGGCCCTGACAATAATAATGGGGATTGTGAAGAAACCCAGCATACGTTCATACTGGAGCCAGAACCCCATCCTGGCTACCCCTCTTTTTCCAGGGGTTATGAAGAGGGACAGATATGAACAATTGCTGTGGTTTCTCCATTTTAATGATAATACCCAGTGCCCCCCTAGAAATGACCCCCTGCATGACAGGTTATATAAACTAAGGCCCCTGATAAGCCACCTGTCCCAAAAATTTAAAGACATTTACATCCCTGAGCAGGACATTTGCATTGATGAGTCCCTCATGAAATTTAAGGGGAGGTTGTTTTTCAAGCAATATATACCATCCAAGAGGTCCCGCTATGGGGTAAAATTTTATAAACTCTGTGAATGCAATCAGAGAGGCACCGTCCTTACAGACTTTAAAAAAAAAGCTAAAGACCCACCTCTTCCATCAGGCATTCAGTCCGCTTATCTGACCTTCAGAAACTCCTAACTTTTATGTCTTCTGTTGGTATATTTGTAAAGTGCTTTGAGTCTCACAGGGAGAAAAGCGCTATATAAATCACAAATTATTATTATATTATTATTATTATTATTATGAATGCAGTACTGGGTATACCTGGGCATTTCGCATCTACCAGGGAAAAGATAGCCACTTGGATCCACCTAACTGCCCAGATTCAGTTGGCAAAAGTGTGGGATCTCCTACTACCCCTGCTAAATAAAGGGTACCATTTGTGGCTCGATAATTTTTACACCAGCACAGAGCTATTAACATTTTTATTTTATTTTGAAACCATGGCCTGTGGCACAACGAGAAAAAATCACACAGGTTTCCCCCAGAAGCTGACGTATGGAAAAAAAGTAGGGGCACAACGTCAGCTTTACGCCACAATGAGCTACTGGCCCTTCGGTACACTGATAAAAAAGATGTGTACATGCTCTCCACAATGCACAATGAAGCTACAGTGCCAGTATCTGTGAAGGGAAGATCTGCACAGATCCTAAAGCCAAAGTGCATTGTGGAGTACAACAAAAACATGGGGGGGGGGGGTTAAATTTAGCTGACTGGTGCCTGCAGCCATATCTAATTCAAAGAAAAACTAGAACTTGGTACAAAAAAGTAGCTTTTTATATTATGCAGATCGCAGTATATAATGCATATGTGCTGTACAAAAAATCAGGCACAGGGAAACCTTATACTTTTTTGCAGTGGCGTCACTAGGCTTGGTGTCACCCGGTGCGGTAAGTTATGGTGTCACCCCCCCCCCCCCAGAAAGCAGACACACACAAAAACACAGGCACACACACATACAAACACTCAGACACACTTAAAAACATACTCAGATGCACACACAAACACTCAGAAACACACTCAGACACACACACAAAAACACACACACAAAAACACTCAGACACACACACACACAAAAACACACACACACAAAAACACTGAGACACACACACACACACACAAACTCAGACACACACTTACAAAATATGTAAACTGCACTGCATTAATTATAAAGCGCATGCCTAGAGCTGCTCCCTGGCTCAGCAGAGCATCAAATGAAAGATAAACAGAGCACTCTAAAAATAAATCACTAAAGAAAAGGTTTAGGCGCAAACTATGAAAATTCTGCTCTCTGACTCTGTTCCAAGCCTGTCAGTGCACAGCCCCGGGCCACGTGCCTACCGCTTCTTATGGCCAATCACCTCTGCACTCTGCCCACCCCCGCCCACCCTCCTACCTGTTCAGTGTGCACTTAGTGTACCATAACCGTAATGGTCTGGTGGGCATCATACGTGGCTCCTTCACTTTAAAGACAGTGTCAAACAGTCATGCGGTCAGGTGCCAGGCATCCCCTCATGATTTGCCAGTTCCCGTTTAAAGAGACAGCACAGCAGTGAGTGACTCCACTGCTCCACATGTCACTGAGCAGTGAGCACAGATAGGCAGGCAGGTTTAGGCTTGCAGCGCAACTTTGCAAGCCCCACGGCATGCCCACAACATTCATAGCAAAATTGGGCAGGGGAGAAGCAAAGTACAAACAAGCAAAAGCAGCCGGGAAAACTATTTGTTGAAATTGCAGCACTGGCTCAAGGGGCAAAAAAATTGTGTGTCTTCAACTTCCCCAGTCCCACCAATGTTCACAAATGCCAGCCCCTCTAATAAAAAAAAAATCTATGCATCTCAACATTGTATTTCTTTGAATTTCAATAAAAAAAAATTTTTTTTGGTGTCACCCCCTGGAGGGTGTCACCCGGGTTTCCTGAAAACACATAACACCTGTGCATAGGGGGTATTTTTGTACTCATGGGACATCGCTGAACACAAAGATGGGTATATTATAGCAGTAAAACATAAAAGGATGATATAAACAGCAAAAAGGCAGTGTTTTTGTGATAAACTAAAAATAAAATATGAACATTACCTTTGGCCAGATGTTGTGACTAAGTGGCTACAAACAAAGACTAAACATAGTCCTTTTTCAATACCCTGGGTTGTCTACTTTTGTAAATGGTATGCCATGATGGGTTAATTTTCATTATTGGGCTGCTATAATGTCTCAAAGAGGACAAAGGCCCAGAAAATGAATGTGCCAATTTCCCATGTAAATGGGCAGATCCCATATTTGGCCCTGTAACTTCTGTAAACCCCATAAAACCTGTACATGGGGGGTACGGTTTTACACTTAGGACATTGACAAACACAAATATGTATGTTTTATAGCAGCAAAACATAAATGGTTGATGACAGAAACAGCCAAAGTGCAGTGTTTGTGCAAAAAACGCATAAAAAAAAATGAGCACTACATTTGGCCAGATGTTATTCCTAAGGGGCTTCACAAAAAGATGTGACATGGCCCTTTTCGAATATCCTGGGGTATCTTCTTTTGAAAATGGTATGCCATGATGGGGTAATTTTCATTCCTGGGCTGCTATAATGTCTCAAAGAGGACATAGGCACAGAAAATTAAGGTGCCAAATTTCCATACATAAAGACTGAAATGGGCAGACCCCATATTTGGCCCTGTAACTTCTGTAAACCCCATAAAACCTGTACATGGGGGGTACTGTTTTACTCATAGGACCTTGACAATCACAAATATGTGTTTTTTTTTTGTGTGTTTTTTTTAATAACTTTATTTATAGATAGTGAGGACAAAATGATCCACCATATACATGACAAGTTTAACAATAAGAAATGCCAAAGCACTTGTAAGATTCGCCAAGTCCATCATAGTGACTGATGATATAAAGGAAGATTTCCTCCTGCAGAGGCAGGGAATCAAACCGTCCACACAATTTTCATTTTTTTTTCCAGGTAAACAACCAAAAATAAAACAAAAACAAAAACAAAGAAAAAACAAAACAAAAATATTAACAGACAATTCACAAAGGATAACATTGGCACTTACCCGGGCCCTCCGACTCGCCCCCCACAGACCAAGAAGCAACATCCAGTAATTGTACAAATGTCAAGACCTCCAGAAGTCACAGATAAGTGAGACAAGTCAGTCAGTCTGTAGGCACCATTTACCTCGGAGGTTCTCACTCAAGATGAAAAGGCTATTTCTAAATGGGTATATAACACTGTCTCTTACTCTAGGTGAAAGAAATAGAAGGTAAGCCTCCCACTTGTGGATAAATTTCCTGACTCTTTTCTCCGGGTCTCCTTTTGTATCCGCCTGCTCAGTCAACATTTGGGTGTGTACTCTGCCAAGCAGCTGCCTGAATGGAGGTGCTCTATTGCTAGCCCACCCCTTCAGAATGACCGTCCTAGCTAGCATTAAGACAGTGGTGAGAAAAATGTCAAACTTATAAATTCTGTCCTTGGGTATCAAAAATATAACATGTTGTGCTGTAAGAGTCACCTGTTGATTTGTTACTTTTGCCAACCAATAAGAAACTCTAAACCAGAATCCTCTCAGCTAGGGGCAATCGCACAGTAAGTGAATCCAGTCTGGGGATGGGTACCTACACTTATTACAGATGTTTTCCGCCCCTGGGACCCATCTAGCTCGAATGCCAGGTGTGATGTAGGACTGATGGATAAATTTCATATGTGTCTCCCTTAGATTGGCCGAGATTGTACTAGCGTGTACCTTCCCAAGGCTCCCTGTAATGAGGTCAGAGTCCACCGACAGTTCTCTACTGTTTGCCCATTTCTTTACAAGTCCCTGTCTAGTAGATCCTTCACAGTGTTTAAAGGATTACTTTCTGTTATAATTTTTAAGCTAAACAACTAACATATTAAAGTTAATAAACATTAATTAAAACCTACTGACCTATATTTTCTCCAAAACGAAGTTTCATAATGTTCTAAAAGTTATATCTTTTATTCGCCGATGATGTCACGTTATCCTGCCCACTATTTTCAGCACTGAGTGTTCAAAATACTTAAACCAATAACTTTGTGTTTAAAGCGCCATTTTGAAACCTAGGTATTGTAAACGGATTGGTACAGAGCAAAGAATACCAACAGAGTGGGTTTGGAAAACAATTAAATTTGCAGACAAGATTTCTGATATACGGTAGAGATATGTTAATGAAATGCTATTGATAAAAAGCGTATTTGGGGTAATTAGTTAGTAACAGGCATAGAAAATATTTACTTACAGTGGCCCTTTAAGCAATAGATCATAAGTGTGCGATATCTTATAAGAGCCCTGTTTAGCCAGAGCACACAATTTATCAATATTGGAAGGCTCGGTAGTCAACAGCTTGTCTGAGATTAGTTTATACAGATAATGCCTGCATTGAAAATACGCAAACCTATGTGTCCCCGGGAGATCGTGCGAGCTTTGCAATTCAGAAAAGGGTGTGATATCTAAAGTGAGTGGGTTAAAAAGTTGGTGAAGCCTTGTAAGATGTCGGTGGTGCCATGTAGCAAACACTTCAGTCGTGTAACCAGGGAGGAACTGTAAATTGCCCTGAATCGGCAAATATTTAGTCACTAGATGTTGTGTCCCCCATAGCTTACAAATCCCGGACCACGCCCTCAGAGGATCTTTGAATAATATATGAGATTGTATGGATAAGGGAAGCGATTTGAGAGGTGAGTGGGGCAGGAAAGCTAAATGCAATGGCCTAACAAGACCACCCTCTAACTCAGGGACGGTGAAATATGCATTCCCTACCATCCAGTCCAAGACAATCTTAGACAATGTAGACCAGTTATACCAGATAATGTTTGGAAGGTGAAGCCCACCCTCGCTCGAGGACATAAATAGATACTTTTTACCTATCCTATGTTTTTTCCCTTGCCAGATAAAGCGACCTAATGAGGCCTGGAGAGAGGCAGCGTCCTTATGTGTCAAAAGAAGAGGCAGCATCTGTAGCGGATAGAGGAGCTTAGGAAGGGCGATCATCTTAAAAAGCTGAACCCTCCCCGAAAGGGACAAGGGGAGCCTTGTCCAACCTGACAATAATTGTTTGATGTTTGCAATGACTCCTGTGAGGTTGAGGTGGTATAGTTTCGTGGGATCAATGTGTAAAAGGATCCCAAGATATTTGAAAGATCCCTCTGTAACCCTGAGGCCACTACCTGATAGTGTGGTGTCACCGAGGTTCTGCAACCAGGTTACCTCCGATTTATCAACATTGATTTTATACCCCGAAAAGGACCCGAATATCTTGATGGTATCTAGGAGGGGCTGGAGGTTGTTACTGGGGTCACCTACAAACAGGAGTAGGTCGTCTGCATTCAAATATGTGTGTTTTATAGCAGCAAAACATAAAAAGTTGATGACAGAAACAGCCAAAGTGCAGTGTTTGTGCAAAAAACGCATACAAAAAAAAATGAGCACTACATTTGGCCAGATGTTATGCCTAAGGGGCTTCACAAAAAGATGTGATTGTCAGCCGCTCTGGAATCAATCCGGGATGTAACCCAACTGCTAGCGTGAATTGAAAGCACACGCTAGCACACTGAGAAATATCCAGGACGTGACCCACTCAGGAAGCAGATTAGAAGATAACAAAAATGAATATTGTTCCAGAATGCAGGAAAGCCACAAAGGATAAAACGTCCCTTTAAGTAGTACAAAGAACAAAAAGGAAATGCTCTTACTTTGAAGCTTCTGAAAAAGGTCCTCTTTAGCAGGCTTGTAAAACAAAGGAAAAGTTCTCTTTTGCAGCTTGTAAAAGTATAATGTCCCTTTAAGCAGGTTTATAACAAACAGAAAGGCAAAGTTCTCTTTTGCAGCTTGTAAAAGTAAATGTCCCTTTTAAGCAGGTGTATAACAAACAGAAAGGCAAAGTTCTCTTTTGCAGCTTGTAAAAGTATAATGTCCCTTTAAGCAGGTCTTGTTTAACAAAGAATAGGTTTAAAGGTAAAGGCCAAAGCAAGGTCAGGCAGGCAGAAGTCGGCATCCAAATATCAGCAAAAGGTATAGGCAAAAGACAGGGTCAGGCAAGCAGAAGTCGGCATCCAAGTGTCAGCAAAAGGGTAATAGCTACAGGCAAGGTCAGGCAGGCAGAAGTCAATGTCCAAATATCAGCAAGTAGGGATTAGGCAAGAGGCTTGGTCAGGCAGGCAGAAGTCGGTACACAGAAGAATAAAACTGATATGGTACTCACAATCCAGGGAAACAAACAAACGGGCCCAGATTCAGATCTCCCGCCGAGATTTAAAGGGCAGGAGCGTAACCGTCATCAGAGGGGTGTGAGAGAAAGCGTCATGTTGCTAAGCAACATGACGTCAGAGACACAGAGGAGTTCCGGGAGCCGCGGCGACACGGCGATGAACGGAAGCGCTCATGACAGCACCCCCTCCTCAAGGGCCCCTCCGGGGGACAGGACCAGGTCTATCAGGATGAGTCTTGTGGAAGGTCTTGACCAATATTGGAGCATTTACTTGATGAGCAGGTTCCCAAGAACGTTCCGTGACTGGATAACCCTTCCAATGAATGAGATAATACAATTTCTTGCCCCGCAATTTGGAATCTAGAATATGGCTGATCTCAAACTCAGGATGTCCATGCACCAATAACGGTGGAGGTTTAGAAAAAGGCTTAGAATACCTGTTAATCATCACAGGTTTTAAAAGAGAAACATGGAATACCGGATGGACTTTGAGAGACTTGGGTAAAGCTACCCGATAAGCAGTGGAACATACCTGACCCAGTATTCGGAAAGGACCCACATATCGTGGTCCCAATTTGTTAGAAGGTTGTTTCAGGCGAAGAAATCGAGAGGAAATCCAAACTTTATCACCAGGGCGATATTTGGGAGCCTTTTTCCGTCGAAGATCCGAAAAGAACTTGTAACGTCTAGAAGTTACAGAAAGAATACGATGTATCTTCTGCCAATGTCGAGTTAATCTTCGGGCTGTAAGATCAGAAGCAGGATTCACTGTGGAGGAAGTATGCAAAGGGAACGTCCTAGGCTGATATCCGTAAGCTGCATGAAAAGGAGAAGTCTGAAGGGAGGAATTGTACCGGGCATTATGGGCCAATTCAGCCAAAGGAAGGTAAGAAGTCCAGTTAGAATGATAATGATCCACATAATGTCTAAGATATGTTTCAAGACACTGGTTTACTCTTTCAGTCTGACCATTCGATTGTGGGTGGTGAGAAGTAGAGAGAGATATAGTAGTACCAAAATGTTTACAAAGTGACCTCCAAAATCGAGAAACGAATTGTACCCCTCTATCTGAAACAATATCAAGAGGAAATCCATGGATTCTTACAATATGTAGAATAAAAAGTTCAGAGAGTCTTTTGGCAGATGGTAATCCTGGCAAGGGTACAAAATGAGCCGTCTTAGTGAACCTGTCGACCACCACCCAGATAGTATTGTTCCCAGTGGACAAGGGAAGATCGGTAATAAAGTCCATGGATACATGAGTCCAAGGCTGGTGAGGTATAGGCAATGGTTGGAGTAATCCTGAAGGAAGTTGGCGTGGAGTTTTGTTCATGGCACATTGTGTGCATACTGAGACGTAATCCTTCACATCTTGAGAGAGTGTAGGCCACCAGACATGTTGTTTGAGGTTTCGAGTGGTAATACTGATGCCAGGATGTCCAGAAAGGGGACTATCATGAGCCCAAAATAAAATCTTGGAACGAAGGCGTTCAGGAACAAAGAGTAAACCATTGGGAGGTTTACAGGACAAAGGAAGACGCTCTTGAGCGGACTGTAATTCTTGTAACCAAGAAGTTGTTAACTGGGCAATGACTTCATGAGGTTGGAGAATGGTACCAGACTCAGGAACTGGGGTATCTTGAAATTGTCTGGAAAGTGCGTCTGCTTTAATATTTTTTGAACCAGGTATGTAAGACAAATTATAGTGAAACCGAGAGAAGAATAAGGACCAGCGTGCTTGCCTGGAATTTAGTCGTTTGGCTGTTTGGAGATACAGAAGGTTCTTATGATCAGTAAGTATAGTAAATGGCAAAGAAGTACCTTCCAGCCAATGTCTCCATTCATCCAATGCCATCTTGATGGCAAGCAACTCTTTATTCCCTACGTCATAGTTAAATTCGGAAGGAGTGAATTTTTTAGAGAAAAAAGCAACAGGATGAATCCTTCCAGTCTCTGGTATTCGTTGAGACAGAACCGCTCCAGCAGCAACAGAGGAAGCATCCACCTCCAGAATAAATTGAAACTCAGGATTTGGATGACGAAGGATAGGAGCTGAGGAAAAAGCTTCTTTGAGAGATTCAAAAGCTTCTATAGCCTCAGACGGCCATACTTTACAGTTTTGTCCTTTTCTTGTGAGAGAAGTAAGAGGAGAAGTAATAGTAGCAAAATTCTTGATGAACTTTCTGTAATAATTGGCGAAGCCTAGGAAACGTTGTAAAGCCTTCAAAGAATCAGGTCTAGGCCAATCCAAAATGGCAGAAAGTTTAGTAGGGTCCATTTCGAATCCAGATGCCGATATTACATAACCCAGAAAGGGTATGATTTTTTGATGGAAAGAACATTTCTCCAGTTTAGCAAACAGATGGAATTCTCTTAGACGTTGAAGTACTTTCTTGACGTGGTGCACATGATCTTGGTGGTTCTGAGAAAAAATTAAGATGTCGTCCAGGTATATGATAACAAAAATATTCAAAAAATCACGAAAGATCTCATTTACAAAATGCTGGAAAACCGCCGGAGCATTGCATAGCCCAAAGGGCATGACCAAATATTCATAATGCCCAAATCGAGTGTTAAAGGCAGTCTTCCACTCATCTCCTTTGCGTATACGGATCAAGTTGTATGCACCACGTAGGTCGAGTTTGGTGAAAATGGTGGCTCCCTGAAGATAAGTAAAAAGTTCAGGAATAAGGGGCAGAGGATAACTGTTCTTGATGGTAATCTGATTCAATCCACGATAATCAATACAGGGTCTTAATCCGCCATCCTTTTTTCCCACAAAAAAGAAACCAGCCCCTACAGGGGAAGAGGAGGGTCGAATAAATCCTCTAGCCAGATTGTCTTTTATATATTCTTCCAGAGCCATGTTTTCTGGTTTAGAAAGTGGATATGTTTTGCCTCGAGGATAGGCAGCCCCAGGAAGGAGGTCAATGGGACAATCAAAAGGGCGATGAGGAGGAAGACGTTCCGCTTCTTTTTTGGAGAAGACATCCACAAAGTCATGGTAATGCATAGGTAAGGATTCCGGAGTTTCAACTGTGAGAGCAATAGTGAGTGGTAACTTAGTAATCTCTTGAAGACATTTAGTCTGGCATGTAGATCCCCAGGAAGTGAGTTCACCGAAAGTCCAAGAAAAAATGGGATTGTGAATCTGGAGCCAGGGTAATCCCAAGATAATGGGAAATTGCGGAGTGGGAATGACATCGAAACAAATTGTCTCAGAATGAAGTATTCCTACGGTGAGGATTAAGGGTTGAGTAGAAAACTGAATGTATCCAGAACCCAAAGGATCTCCACTGACCGTAGAGACTGAAATGGAATACTCCTTCTTTAGTAAGGGTATAGAATGAGTAGAAACAAATGTAGAGTCAATGAACACACCTCCAGCACCAGAATCAATTAGGGCTTGGGTATAGATCTTCTTTTGTCCAATTAGAAGAGTTACTGGAACAAAGAGTTTCTTGTATAGGGAATGACCACTATTTTGGCTTAACTCAGTTCCCTGGACTAGAGTTAAGCCCTGGCTTTTACTGGCCTAGTAGGACAATCCCTTAATAAATGTCCTTTAAGGCCACAGTACAGACATAAGCCAAGAGTCCGTCTTCTTAAGCGTTCAGTCTCAGTTAATTTTATACTTCCTACTTCCATGGGTTCAGCCTGATCAGTAGTAGGAGAGGCTGGAGTGACTGGACTAGAAAAACGAGGAGCTAAACGAAAAGGAGTTCGAGTGGCAGTCCTCTGTGTTCTATCCTTTTCTTGTTGGCGTTCACGAAACCTGGCGTCGAGACAGATACAGAGATTTATTAAGGCTTCTAAGGACTCTGGAAGTTCACGATACACCAATTCATCCTTGAGACGCTCAGAAAGTCCTTTACGGAAAGCGGCTCTGAGTGCTCCCTGATTCCAAGTGGTTTCAGAGGCAAGGGTGCGGAACTCAATTGCATATTGAGAGACTGGTTGATTTCCTTGACGTAAATCCAGGAGAGTTGCTTCAGCAGCGGATGACCTTCCAGGTTTATCGAATACGTTTGAGAATGTAGATAGAAATGTATCAACATCCAACAGTATAGGATCATTCTTTTCTAGCAAAGGTGACACCCAAGCCAAGGCTTTTCCTTTCATTAAGGAAATAAGAAACGTGATTCTAGAAGAGGCAGTAGCAAAGAGAGTAGGGCTATTTCGGAAATGAAGACGGCATTGATTCAAAAAGCCTCTACATTCTTCAGGATTCCCATCATATTTATCCGGAAGAGGAATCCTGGGACTTAGTTGTACCTGAGACTGATTGTTAGGAATCGGAGGAGGTAATGCCTCAATCGGATTTGGATTGGGATTAGGATTGGGAGGTGCGGTAGCAACCAAATTTTGTAATAGAGCAGTAATTTGATCAAGTTTAGTGTCCAGAGACTGCAAGTGAGTGGCATGAGAACCCAAGAGCTGTCCCTGGTGAGCCACGGCCATAGATAATTCAGTGGGGTCCATTTTTATGGCCCGTTTGTAATGTCAGCCGCTCTGGAATCAATCCGGGATGTAACCCAACTGCTAGCGTGAATTGAAAGCACACGCTAGCACACTGAGAAATATCCAGGACGTGACCCACTCAGGAAGCAGATTAGAAGATAACAAAAATGAATATTGTTCCAGAATGCAGGAAAGCCACAAAGGATAAAACGTCCCTTTAAGTAGTACAAAGAACAAAAAGGAAATGCTCTTACTTTGAAGCTTCTGAAAAAGGTCCTCTTTAGCAGGCTTGTAAAACAAAGGAAAAGTTCTCTTTTGCAGCTTGTAAAAGTATAATGTCCCTTTAAGCAGGTTTATAACAAACAGAAAGGCAAAGTTCTCTTTTGCAGCTTGTAAAAGTAAATGTCCCTTTTAAGCAGGTGTATAACAAACAGAAAGGCAAAGTTCTCTTTTGCAGCTTGTAAAAGTATAATGTCCCTTTAAGCAGGTCTTGTTTAACAAAGAATAGGTTTAAAGGTAAAGGCCAAAGCAAGGTCAGGCAGGCAGAAGTCGGCATCCAAATATCAGCAAAAGGTATAGGCAAAAGACAGGGTCAGGCAAGCAGAAGTCGGCATCCAAGTGTCAGCAAAAGGGTAATAGCTACAGGCAAGGTCAGGCAGGCAGAAGTCAATGTCCAAATATCAGCAAGTAGGGATTAGGCAAGAGGCTTGGTCAGGCAGGCAGAAGTCGGTACACAGAAGAATAAAACTGATATGGTACTCACAATCCAGGGAAACAAACAAACGGGCCCAGATTCAGATCTCCCGCCGAGATTTAAAGGGCAGGAGCGTAACCGTCATCAGAGGGGTGTGAGAGAAAGCGTCATGTTGCTAAGCAACATGACGTCAGAGACACAGAGGAGTTCCGGGAGCCGCGGCGACACGGCGATGAACGGAAGCGCTCATGACAGTGATATGGCCCTTTTCGAATATCCTGGGGTGTCTTCTTTTGAAAATGGTATGCCATGATGGGGTAATTTTCATTCCTGGGCTGCTATAATGTCTCAAAGAGGACATAGGCACAGAAAATTAAGGTGCCAAATTTCCATACATAAAGACTGAAATGGGCAGACCCCATATTTGGCCCTGTAACTTCTGTAAACCCCATAAAACCTGTACATGGGGGGTACTGTTTTACTCGTAGGACCTTGACAAACACAAATATGTGTGTTTTTTTTTTTTTTAAATTCTTTATTTATATATCCAGCACTGAATAAGGCAACAAATGATATATACAGAAAATTTGTAAAATATGATGACAATAATTGCAACCAAAGACAGCACTGTATTTTCTTCTATAGTCTATTAACATAGCTACTCCAGACATTACTTGTCTTCCCTCACTTCTCATCTAACTTCTTACATCTAGTTCCCCTATCTGGTAAGGCAACAGATAACAGTATAGCTTGCATAACATATTAGAGCCGATCAAAAGATTTCCAAGAGTCTTTAGTGTTTTGTAGTTCTTTGCAATCAGCAAGTCATTGCAGCTCTATTATGAGTGAGTCCTTCATTCGATGTTTGGTTTCATATATCAACAGCTTAATTTCCCCTCCTCCCCATCCATCTCTGCTTCCTATTTTCTCCTGACTTGACCCAGAGCGCCCCCCCCAGGGTTCCATTCCTGTCTCTCATCTTTAGTCTCTCTATTGGTTCGGTACCTTGTTAATTGGAAAGTTTAGAAAATGTTCCATTTGCCTCGTAACTGGGCTTCCAGAACGACCTCTGAGTTTTTGAGTGGGTACAGTATTTGTCTCTGATGTGTTAAGTCTAAGGTGTGAATCAAGGGTTCCCATTTGTTGAGGAAATGTTTAGTTCGTTTTATGATGTCACCCTGTGTGTCTACTTGTTCCCGAATCATTTGCTGTTGTAGTTTTAATTTGAGATGTGTTAGTGTTGGCGGATCAGGCTCCATCCACTTATTGAGGATAAGCTTTCTGGCAAGCAGTATAACATTATGAACAAATGTCATGTGTTTGTTTGTGTCCGATTGTGTGTGGAGGAATATCACCACGTGGATATTTAGGTCTATACTCCCTCCCGTAACTCTCATTGCCCATTTGTGTGCCATGTTCTAGAATCTCGTGAGTTTTGGGCATTGCCAAATCATGTGGAGGATGTTGGGGTTTGGGTGCGTGCATTTTGGGCAAAGTCCCGAAGTCTCAGGACACCATTTGTGGAACATCTTTGGTGTTATGTAAGCATTATGTAGTAGTTTTGTATGTGATTCCCTGATGTCGTTTGATAGTGATGCCTTCCTCACCTTTAAAACACTTTGTTCAATGATTTGGTCCGTAACTGGGTTTGGAGTCCAGGTGCTCCATTTATGTTGAATTTGATCTCTCGCAGCCTTATTAGTCAATGTTTGGAGTGCTTTGTATGTATGTGAGATTGAGGTCAGTCCTCCCCTTGTCAGAGTCAGTAGCTTGTATATTTCACAGTTGGTGTCCGGCATGTCACCCGTCCCCAGAATGCTTTGAACGTAGTGTCTTGTCTGTAGGAATGCGAAGTGGTGTTTGTAAGGTAGATTAAATTCTAATTGTAATTCGGCAAACGATTTGACTGATTTTTGGTCTGGCGTCAGGACTTGTCTGATAGTAGTCAGTCCCCTTGTTTCCCATTGTCTGAAAGGCGATGTGGTGAAACCCGCCTGGAAATCTGGGTTACCTCGTAGGGGTAAGTATACTGTATTTTTGCATGTTATTTTCAAGGCCCTGCAGATTTTCCGCCATGCTCTTACAGGTTGGAGGAAGATAGTATTGTGCCCTACTGTTCTTTCTAGCTGTGTGTGAGTCATGTGTGGGAGCATTTTTAGTGACCACGGAGCAATAAGTTCTGACTCTAGTGTACCATTTGTGAAGACATTTCTGTCCAAAAGCCAATCCATTACATATTTAGCTAAAGCTGCCCAGTTGTAGTACTCTATATTTGGGAGTGCTAGTCCCCCCATCTCTGGTGTGCACGTCATTTTTTTATGTCCTATTCTATGTCTTTTCCCCTTCCATAAAAAGTGAAGTATGTCTCTATTCAGTGTCTGTAGGTCTTGTTTGTGTAGGAGTTCGGGTAGCATTTGTAGTGCATATAGCAGTTTGGGAAACAGGATCATCTTAATTAGCCCTACTCTTCCCGACAGTGTCAGTGGTAGTGGTGTCCAATTTAGGAGTGTGCGTCTTAGTTCCTTGATTAGTGGTCTGAAGTTAAGTCCATACCACTCTCTGGGGTCTCTAGAGAGAATAATACCTAGATATTTAAACGAGTTAGTAACAATCTTAAAATTATCTTGTAGTGGTTCTGCTGGTGACTCATTCCTTAACCATAACAGCTCTGACTTATCTTTATTTATGCAGTATCCTGAGATTTGGCCGAACTCGGTGATGATGTGCATTAAAATAGGGATATTTCGCCTGGGGTCACTGGCATATAGGATCATATCATCTGCGAAAAGGGATATGTGGAGAGTTTCTTTGCCTATAGATAATCCTTCCGTGTTTTTCCTAATTTTGGTTGCTAGTGGTTCAAGGGCCAGGTCAAAAAGGAGCGGAGATAGTGGGCATCCCTGTCTTGTGCCTCTCATTAGCGGGAAAGTGTGTGATGGTTCGCCATTAACTAGAATTGCTGCTCGAGGTTCGTCATACAGTGCGTAGGTGGCTGTCATAAAGTCGCCCTGAATCCCAAATTTCCCAAGGGTTGTGAAGAGATGGTCCCACAGTATCTTATCAAACGCTTTTTCGGCGTCTACCAGTAATATACAAGCGTCTCCCTCCCTCTGGTCCCCCTCCTGTTTTCCTTCCCCCCAGTAGTGTGACAGAACTAGCTGCAATTTTCTCATGTTCTTAACTGAGGATCTCCCTCTAACAAACCCTGTCTGGTCTAGCAGGTCCGGTAATATCCCCGTCAGTCTGTTGGCTAGAATTTTGGTGAACAGTTTGTAGTCTGAGTTGAGTAGTGAAATTGGTCTATACGAGGATGTCAGTAGTGGGTCTCTGTCTGGTTTGGGGATGACTGTCACATTCGCTTCCGTGAATCTATTTGATAGGTCTGCCCTTCCTTTCATTATGCCATTGAACAGTAAGGTGAGTGTCTCCGCCACCTCCTCCCTGATCATTTTATAGAACTCCCCCGGTAGGCCGTCAGGGCCGGGGGTTTTTTCTAGGGGCAAAGCGTCAATAGCCCTAGTGATCTCTAGGGAGTCCACTGGGCCATTTAGGGTCTGTAACTGTGCCTCAGTTATTTGAGGGAGGGCCAAGTCCTTCCAAAAGTTTTGTTTCAGTTCCTCATCTACTCTCTGTGGGCTATACAGTTTGGAATAGTAGTCTACGAATGTTTTGTGTATATCCTCTTTTTTTGTTAGTATTGTTCCCTGTTTCTGTATGGCTTCTATAGTGTTAGGTTTCCTGGTTAGTTTGGTGATTTTTGCTAGTAATTTACCTGTGCGATTACCATAACGATAGAATTTAGCCTGCATTCGAGTTTGGGCTCTGCCTGCTGTCTGAATAAGATGAGTGTCTCTGAGGGTCTTGATGTCTTTGTAATGTAATCTGTTTTGGTCTGTCGGGTGTCTAAGGTATTGATTCCTTGCATTTAGGAGTTGGCGGAGAAGTAGTTCACCTCTCTTTCTGCAAATTTTTTTTATTCTAATTGCATAAGTTGTGATCCCCCCTCTTAGCACCGCTTTTGCCGTTTCCCAAAACAGCGAGATGTCGTTCATGTGTTGTTTGTTAAGATCTTTGTAAGCTAACCACTCTCCCACCAAGTGTTTTTGCAAGTTGAGGTCGTGATACAGATGTGTAGGGAATCTCCACCCACACATCTTTCTCTGAGGGGCATCAGTAGTTAACACTAGTGTCACTGGTGAGTGGTCTGAGATGGTTATGGGATCTATCATAATGTCTCCTATCCTAGAGGATAAGTGACTTGAGACTAGGAAATAGTCTATGCGGGAAAGTGTGGTTTTCGATGGATGTGCACATGTGTAATCCCGAGCCTCAGGGTTTCTTTCTCTCCATACATCTATAAGACCTAGACTATTTTTAAAGTTTTTAAGAATCAATGTTTCTCTTCTAGATCCTGTCCATGGCTGTTTGGGTTTTGTGTTGCTAGTGGGGTTACGGAATCTGTCTGCAGGTGTCTGAGGCGCTATATTGTAATCCCCACCCACTATAATGGGTAGGTCTGAAAATTGCAAGAGTTTGCTTTGGAGGTGTATTAAAAATTCTCTCTTCTGTGTCTGGGGGCCATATATACCGCAAAGAATCAGGGATAGTGTGTCAATTTTTAGTTTTATAATCAGATATCTACCCTCAACATCAGAGATCACCTGTGAAATGTCGTAATTCAGTCCCTTTCGAAACAGTATTGCAATCCCTCTCGCTCTTTTGTTTTCATAGGGTGTGAAGAGTACTTCTCCCACCCATCCCTGCTTAAGTTTTTGATGTTCTATTTGCGATAGATGTGTTTCCTCTAGTATGGCTATGTCGGCCTTTTTTGTATTTAACTGTCTCAGAATCGCCTTCCTTTTAATGGGCGATGTTATCCCTCCCACATTCCAGGTGGTGATTTTCATTGTGCTACAGTGGGTGTCTTGTGTGTATGGGTGTCACGAATTGTCTAGGTTGTGAGGTGTGAAGTGCTATGTGTGAGTGTTGCAGTATAGGTTAATAAGCGTTACTTACTGTTTTCTGCAGTGTCCAAAATCTGACTATTTTCCCCCTGGGGGAGCGCCCTTAGATCTGATGGAGTCTATCTATCACTATGATAAACAATAAGCAATCAGGTTAGTGAGTCTTAACTTTTAAACTTTCAAAACCGTTTCTTGAATTTGTGCAAAAGAGACAAATACATGCAATAAATTTCAACAGTATAACAGACAATAAATAGTAACAGAATTTTCCCGTTTCCCATTCCCCCCCCCCCACTTGTAAAGGATATAGGTTTTCATGTCCTTTAGTTTTTAAGAGGCTTTACTCTATGCTTTCTGAGGCCTTAAGCAGTGTCTCTGTTTTCAAAAGTCATCTGGCTGAACGTAGTGGCCCTGTTGGATTAACAGTTCTTAGTGTTTAAGGTGCTTTATACTTCTTCTTCTATGATCCTGGCAGCAATTCTCATCTTCCTGAGATAGAGGGACGGTTTTCTTGATCTTGTGGTTGTCGTTGTTCGCTCTCTCTCTGCAAATGTAGCTTGAGCTGCTGTGGTGACTCAAAGAACAGAGGACCATTGGTTGTATGCAGCCGTAGTCTCGCTGGATATAGAAGGGCTGCTGGCCTGCCTTGCTCCATGAGTTGCTTGCAGTAAGGTGTAAATTCTTTTCTTCTGGCTGCTACTGTTGCAGAATAGTCCTGGAACAGATATAGTTTTCTGCCTTCAAATTCCAGCGACGGGGCTTTTCTGTAGGCTTGAAGGATTGCTATTTTTGTTTTAAAGTTGAGATACTTCACCATAACTTGTCTCGACTGTTGGGTATTTTCCTCCTGTTTTCTCGGGTCACCAACTCTGTGGGCCCTCTCTACTGTGCATGGAAGACATGACTGAGGAATGTGCAACATCTTTGGCAGGGTGTTTTCTGCAAAGTCTATGAGTTGTGATCCTGGGAGAGACTCTGGGATTCCTACAATCCTTAGGTTGTTTCTTCTTGACCTGTTCTCCAGGTCGTCGATTTTGGCCCATAGCCTATCATTCTGCTGCTGTAGTGTTTGAATATTGGTCTCAGCTTCTCTATGGCGAGTCTCTCCCTCTGCAACCCTTTGTTCCACTTGAGTTAGTCTGCCATTGAAAGATTTTACTTCTGTTGTAAGTGAATCCATCCCTGTTTGCAACTGTTCAATTTTCGGTAAGAACAGTGCAGAGATCTGTGAGACAATTGGGTGGGTGTCCATAGGAATAGAGTTCGGCATATCCTCTGCCTCTACAGGTGCCTGTGTTGTCTCCACTTGATTCCTTTTCTTATCAGCATTCTTAAGTCTGCTAGCCATTGTTCCTGTCTTTTTGTTATAGGAGTTATAGTATTTTTGCATGCAGCTTTAAAAGTCCCAGCTAATGCTGCCCTATATGGTGTGTTTTTATATTTGTTTCACTACAAATTTGCAGCTTCTGTCTGTTTCCTTTCAGATCATAGATTGATATCAAACTCAAGGCCAGTGATATGCTTGTTAAGCGGTGGGTGAGCGGGGGGGGGCCAGGCCCGAGCCCTCTAGCCCTGCATGATGTGTTAGTTACCGTTGATGTTTGAAAAAGAGATAATGATTCTAGTGGTTTTAGGTTTTAGCCACCAGGACCCTCAATGTAGCCTTTTCAAAGTGTGCCCTAATTCCAGGGCTGTAGTGAGAGCTAGTTTCAAGGGCTAGGTTTTCTTAATGTTTTGGCCTGTCTTTCAATGTCTGAGAGAGCATGCAGCATGAGTGATTATATGCCCTTTTCCTTGTGTGACTGTTCTCGTTCCCCTCTGTGTCTTATTTTTGCGCCCTGTGGTTCTGCAGTCTATGTGAATTTATGTGGGGCTCTCCCCCCTGCTGTGCGAGTGTGGTATGCAGAGAGTGAATGTCGGCACTGTTCACAGCAGTTTTTCGCCATTAATCTAGTTCTCACTTCACTCTCGGGTAAGCTGTGGCCTTTGTTGTGCTGCGTATCTAATAGTGGAGGTCCGGCAGCAGATTGGCAAAATGGCGGCGTTCCCGCCGTTATCTGGACCTTCCCTCCCAGCCCCTCGGATGCTTTAAAAATTGGTTCAGGGCTCTTACCGGGTACTTGAAGTCTTGGCACTTGTCCCCTGCTTGGTGTTTGGGGGTCGTGTGGAGTCTGTCTTTGTCAGGTAACTTCGCGGCTGCAGCCGCAGCTTGTCCCTACTTCTTCTATCTGGCGGCTTTTGCGGCGGGGGAATCCGATGACTGATTCCTTGCTGAAGTGTCTCCGGGCAGTTGTGGTTTCCCCTGCCAAGGATTTCAGCGTGTTTTAGGGGCACTTGTGAGGTTTTTCACCAAGTTAGGGGCTGTAGGCAGCGGAGCTCCTTTCCCTGCTTCCACCACAAATATGTGTGTTTTATAGCAGCAAAACATAAAAAGTTGATGACAGAAACAGCCAAAGTGCAGTGTTTGTGCAAAAAACGCATACAAAAAAAATGAGCACTACATTTGGCCAGATGTTATGCCTAAGGGGCTTCACAAAAAGATATGACATGGCCCTTTTGGAATACCCTGGGTTGTCTACTTTTGTAAATGGTATGCCATGATGGGGTAATTTTCATTCCTGGGCTTCTATAATGTCTCAAAGAGGACATAGACCCAGAAAATGAATGTGCCAAATATTCATGTAAATGGTCAGACCCCATATTTGGCCCTATAACTTCTGTAAACCCCATAAAACCTGTACATGAGGGGTACTGTTGTACTTGTAGGACATTGACAAACACTTATATGTGTGTTTTATAGCAGTAAAACATAAAAGGTTGATGACAGAAACAGCCAAAGTGCAGTGTTTGTGCAAAAAATGCATAAAATAAAATTAGCACTACATTTGGCCAGATGTTATGCCTAAGGGGCTTCACAAAAAGATGTGACATGGCCCTTTTCGAATATCCTGGGGTGTCTTCTTTTGAAAATGGTATGCCATGATGGGGTAATTTTCATTCCTGGACTGCTATAATGTCTCAAAGAGGACATAGGCACAGAAAATTAAGGTGCCAAATTTCCATACATAAAGACTGAAATGGGCAGACCCCATATTTGGCCCTGTAACTTCTGTAAACCCCATAAAACCTGTACATGGGGGGTACTGTTTTACTCGTAGGACCTTGACAAATACAAATATGTGTGTTTTATAGCAGCAAAACATAAAAAGTTGATGACAGAAACAGCCAAAGTTCAGTGTTTGTGCAAAAAACGCATACAACAAAAATGACCACTACATTTGGCCAGGTGTTGTGACTAAGGGGCTTCACAAAAAGATGTGACATGGCCCTTTTGGAATACCCTGGGTTGTCTACTTTTGTAAATGGTATGCCATGATGGGGTAATTTTAATTCCTGGGCTGCTATAATGTATGAAAGGCAACTTAAGCCCAGAAAATTAATGTGCCAGATTTCTATGTAAATGAGTAGGCCCTGTGTTGGGGCTTGTAAATTCCAGAAATCTAAGAAAACCTGTACATGGGGGGTATCATTATACTCATGGGACATCGCTAAACACAAGTATGGGTGTTTTATTGCACTAACATATATCAGGATGATGATATTCACAATAAAATAATTTGGAGAGCTTAAAATTTCTAAATGTCTCACACTTACTTCGATTTTTTGTTATATAAAATTATAGTTCAGAAATAAATCTTTTATGCCAAAAGAAAGCCCTATCTGTCCTCTAAAAAACAATATATAATTATTGCGGGTGCACTTAATGTGAAAGGGGTAAATTATGGTTGAAAAAACATATAGCTGAAATTCAAGGTTTTGTTTACGTTCAGAACTTGAACAATTGCCTATGTCATGAAAGGGTTAATTGTAATTAATTGTTAATTTAGGTAATTAATTTAATTGTAGTGTTAGGTGTAATTGTAACTTAGGTTAGGTTTTATTTTACAAGTATATTTGTCTTTATTTTAACTAGGTAGTTATTAAATAGTTAATAACTATTTAATAACTATTCTACCTTTTACAGTTATGCTGCATCATTTTCAAGAGATTTAGCATATGAATATCATGTCCCTTTAAATGCACTGGAATGAAGCGTGGTAGGCAGTCTTGTGGCCAAACCCAGGTTTTCACATATCATTATATATATATATATATGTGTGCAAACAAGTAGAATGTAACAGGTCAGAAAATTGATCTGTAAACAAGCAGCACCAAAAGTTGCGCTGATTGGGGGGAGAATATTTACATAGAGGGTAGTGCAAACTCACCAACAAATGTAAAAGTTAAAAATGGGTACAAGGGAAAACAGCGCTCAAAAATTCTATATCTAGAACATAAAATGATAAGTAAATGTTAAAAGAATATAAGATCTGTGAATCATCAAGTGCAAAGTAATGCAAAATGGTGCAAGTCCACTCAAATATTTTCTTGTAATGAGAATCCCCTTACCAGAATTTACCTCAATCTAACTGCAAGGGGTAATAGGGTACTGGTACAGGTGTGTCGGGTATGGCAAAGGATGTCTTTATGATCTCATCCACCATTTGGAGTATGTAGTAACGGAATAATTCACATCCAGTTGTTTCCGCCAAGGATATTCAAATGTGCCATCCACCTTTTGGAGTATGTAGCTTTAAACTTATGTTAGCAAGATGAGCAGAACTCTCTTATGCTGACAGAGGCAGACTGGTCTGTTGGCAGTGACCCAGCTCACTGGAAATCTAGGGATCAGCTCATGAAGAGCCTTTTGTTTCAGTTAATCATTGGTCCTGGCCTGGTTACCAGAGCTGATCCCTGGATTTCCAGTGAGCTGGGTCACTGCCAACAGACCAGTCTGCCTCTGTCAGCATAAGAGAGTTCTGCTCATCTTGCTAACAGAAGTTTAAAGCTACATACTCCAAAAGGTGGATGGCACATTTGAATATACTGGGAGGAAACAACTGGATGTGAATTATTCCGTTACTACATACTCCAAAAGGTGGATGAGATCATAAAGACATCCTTTGCCATACCGGACACACCTGTACCAGTACCCTATTACCCCTTGCAGTGCGGCTACTTACCTCATTAGATTGAGGTAAATTCTGGTAAGGGGATTCTCATTACAAGAAAATATTTGAGTGGACTTGCACCATTTTGCATTACTTTGCACTTGATGATTCACAGATCTTATATTTTTTCAATATTTACTTATTTTATGTTTTATGTTCTAGATATATAATTTTTTTAGCGCTGTTTTACCTTGTACACACATATATATATATATACAGTATATATCACATTTTATGGGGCTAGCAATTTTTTTAAATGTATTTATAATTTACTTACAGCTGCATAGTGTATGTATATATGTGTGTATATATATATATATACAGGGAATGCAGAATTATTAGGCAAATGAGTATTTTGACCACATCATCCTCTTTATGCATGTTGTCTTACTCCAAGCTGTATAGGCTCGAAAGCCTACTACCAATTAAGCATATTAGGTGATGTGCATCTCTGTAATGAGAAGGGGTGTGGTCTAATGACATCAACACCCTATATCAGGTGTGCATAATTATTAGGCAACTTCCTTTCCTTTGGCAAAATGGGTCAAAAGAAGGACTTGACAGGCTCAGAAAAGTCAAAAATAGTGAGATATCTTGCAGAGGGATGCAGCACTCTTAAAATTGCAAAGCTTCTGAAGCGTGATCATCGAACAATCAAGCGTTTCATTCAAAATAGTCAACAGGGTCGCAAGAAGCGTGTGGAAAAACCAAGGCGCAAAATAACTGCCCATGAACTGAGAAAAGTCAAGCGTGCAGCTGCCAAGATGCCACTTGCCACCAGTTTGGCCATATTTCAGAGCTGCAACATCACTGGAGTGCCCAAAAGCACAAGGTGTGCAATACTCAGAGACATGGCCAAGGTAAGAAAGGCTGAAAGACGACCACCACTGAACAAGACACACAAGCTGAAACGTCAAGACTGGGCCAAGAAATATCTCAAGACTGATTTTTCTAAGGTTTTATGGACTGATGAAATGAGAGTGAGTCTTGATGGGCCAGATGGATGGGCCCGTGGCTGGATTGGTAAAGGGCAGAGAGCTCCAGTCCGACTCAGACGCCAGCAAGGTGGAGGTGGAGTACTGGTTTGGGCTGGTATCATCAAAGATGAGCTTGTGGGGCCTTTTCGGGTTGAGGATGGAGTCAAGCTCAACTCCCAGTCCTACTGCCAGTTTCTGGAAGACACCTTCTTCAAGCAGTGGTACAGGAAGAAGTCTGCATCCTTCAAGAAAAACATGATTTTCATGCAGGACAATGCTCCATCACACGCGTCCAAGTACTCCACAGCGTGGCTGGCAAGAAAGGGCATAAAAGAAGAAAATCTAATGATATGGCCTCCTTGTTCACCTGATCTGAACCCCATTGAGAACCTGTGGTCCATCATCAAATGTGAGATTTACAAGGAGGGAAAACAGTACACCTCTCTGAACAGTGTCTGGGAGGCTGTGGTTGCTGCTGCACGCAATATTGATGGTGAACAGATCAAAACACTGACAGAATCCATGGATGGCAGGCTTTTGAGTGTCCTTGCAAAGAAAGGTGGCTATATTGGTCACTGATTTGTTTTTGTTTTGTTTTTGAATGTCAGAAATGTATATTTGTGAATGTTGAGATGTTATATTGGTTTCACTGGTAAAAATAAATAATTGAAATGGGTATATATTTGTTTTTTGTTAAGTTGTCTAATAATTATGCACAGTAATAGTCACCTGCACACACAGATATCCCCCTAAAATAGCTATAACTAAAAACAAACTAAAAACTACTTCCAAAACTATTCAGCTTTGATATTAATGAGTTTTTTGGGTTCATTGAGAACATGGTTGTTGTTCAATAATAAAATTAATCCTCAAAAATACAACTTGCCTAATAATTCTGCACTCCCTGTATATATATATATATATATATATACACATATACATATATATATATATATATATATATATACATATATACAGTATCCCACAAAAGTGAGTACACCCCTCACATTTTTGTAAATATTTTATTATATCTTTTCATGTGACAACACTGAAGAAATTACACTTTGCTACAATGTAAAGTAGTGAGTGTACAGCCTGTATAACAGTGTGAATTTGCTGTCCCCTCAAAATAACTCACCACACAGCCATTAATGTCTAAACCGTTGGCAACAAAAGTGAGTACACCCCTAAGTGGAAATGTCCAAATTGGGCCCAATTAGCCATTTTTCCTTCCCAGTGTCATGTGACTCATTAGTGTTACAAGGTCTCAGGTGTGAATGGGGAGCAGGTGTGTTAAATTTGGTTTTATCGCTCTCACACTCTCTTATACTGGTCACTGGAAGTTCAACATGGCACCTCATGGCAAATAACTCTCTGAGGATCTGAAAAAAAGAATTGTTGCTCTACATAAAGATGGCCTAGGCTATAAGAAGATTGCCAAGACCCTGGAACTGAGCTGCAGCACGGTGGGAAAGACCACAAAGCGGTTTCACAGGACAGGTTCCACTCAGAACAGGCCTCGCCATGGTCGAATAAAGAAGTTGAGTGCACATGCTCAGCATCATATGCAGAGGTTGTCTTTGGGAAATAGACGTATGAGTGCTGCCAGCATTGCTGCAGAGGTTGAAGGGGTGGGGGGTCAGTCTGTCAGTGCTCAGACCATACTCCGCACACTGCATCAAATTGGTCTGCATGGCTGTCGTCCCAGAAGGAAGCCTCTTCTAAAGATGATGCACAAGAAAGCCTGCAAACAGTTTGCTGAAGACAAGTATACTAAGGACATGGATTACTGAAACCATGTCCTGTGGTCCGATGAGACCAAGATAAACTTATTTGATTCAGATGGTGTCAAGCGTGTGTGGTGGCAACCAGGTGAGGAGTACAAAGACAAGTGTGTCTTGCCTACAGTCAAGAATGGTGGTGGGAGTGTCATGGTCTAGGCCTGCATGAGTGCTGCTGGCACTGGGGAGCTAAAGTTTATTGAGGGAACCATGAATGCCAACATGTACTGTGACATACTAAAGCAGAGCAGGATCCCCTCCCTTCAGAGACTGGGTTGCAGGGCAGTATTCAAACTTGATAACGACCCCCAAACACACCTCCAAGACGACCACTGCCTTGCTAAAGAAGCTGAGGGTGATGGACTGGCCAAGCATGTCTCCAGACCTAAACCCTATTGAGCATCTGTGGAGCATCCTCAAGTGGAAGGTGGGGGAGTGCAAGGTCTCTAACATCCACCAGCTCCGTGAGCTCTAACATCCACCAGTATGATTTTACGTTTTCATCTACTTAACTGCAAAGGGCTCTGATGCACTTATATATCTATCTATCTATCTATCTATCTATCTATCTATCTATCTATCTATATATATATATATATATATATATTTATACATATGTATTTATGTGTGTTTATATGTGAATATACAGTATGTCTGTAAATACATATCTACACATATCAATACAAATATATATATATATATATATATATATATATATAGTTTGCCCACTTTTGTTCACTTGTCATAACTGAAAACCAGCACTCACGTCACTTGAAATACTCAGAAACAGAGGGGCGTGCCGCCACTTCATTTTAAAAGCCGGGAATAGTAGTGTTCTATTCTTTATTCCTCTGATGAAGAAGAGACCTATCGGTCATTGCCTTCGAAACGCGTAAGGAAAGAATTATAGAACGGCTTTTATTTGAACACAAAGAACTTTTTAGAAACCATTGGATGCTTGAATTAAGGACTCTCTGGGCCTATTAATACCTGGATTTTAATACTGGAGCTTTTACATTACCTCATATTAGATTGAGGTTCAACTTTGTAAGCAGTAAATTATTAAAGTGTGTTTTTAAGTCTATACAATAAAAATACGGTGTTGCACTATTTTGTTTTCTTTTTAACTTTATTACATGCAAAACGGAATCCGTGACTGAAGGACAACTCTACCAACTTCAAGGTGCAAAGAAGCAGGGAATTTTATGATCTACGTGGGTGATCCCTCTCATTGTGCGGCACTTACCTAACGGGGTCTTTTTCCTAAAGCTCACTTTGAATGCCTCCGAAGAATTTCTTTTATTGTGATATGGACTCATATGAACATTGGTTTTATATTAGTGAATTAGAATTGTGAATTGCTAAGTGATCAATAATTTATCCCATTGTAACCAGATTTCTATATATATATATATATATATGTGTGAGAGTAATACAGAGAACCAAGGTAATTTCACACTGAGGCCTCTATTTATCAAGCCGTCAACCACAAATACGCTGGAATTCCGCAGCGTATTGTGGCGAGCCTGATTCGCCTTAGTTATCTAACCCTACAAACCGGCAAAAGTAGAATTTGGTAACATACGATCCGCCGGACTCAGTCCGACACAGATTGATGCTTACGTCACTACAGATGTTCCGAATGCAAGTTCGGCACAATCTGACTACTTTTGGAATTTATCAAAAGTCTACCAGGTACGTTTGGCACTATTCCGGCCCAGCGTACCTGGTTTTCAATCCGCCGCCCTGAAAGGCGGATGCCATAGGAATCAATGGGAGTTGGAAAGCAGCGAAAGCTTATGTTCGCTGCTGCCCGATATCCCATTGATTCCAATGGGAACATTTACACCTAACACCCTAACATGTACCCCTAGTCTAAACACCCCTAATCTGCCGCCCCCTACACCGCAGCCACCTACTTTATACTTATTAACCCCTAATCTGCCGTCCCAACACTACCGCCACCTAAATAAAAGTTATTAACCCCTATCCCGCCGCTCCCAGACCCCGCTGCAACTAAATAAACTTATTAACCCCTAAACCGCTGCTCCCGGAGCCCACCGCCACCTACATTATACTTATTAACCTCTAATCTTCCACCCCCTACACCGCCGCCACCTACATTATATTTATTAACCCTAATCTGCCCCCCCTACACCGCCGCCACCTACCTACATTTATTAACCCCTAATCTGCCGCCCCCAACGTCGCCGACACTATATTAAATTTATTAACCACTAAACCTAAGTCTAGCCCTAACCCTAACACCCCCTAACTTAAATATATTCTAACTAAATATTACTATCATTACATAAATTATTCCTATTTAAAACTAAATAATTACCTGTAAAATAAACCCTAAGATAGCTACACTATAACTAATAGTTACATTGTAGCTAGCTTAGGGTTTATTTTTATTTTACAGGCAAGTTTGTATATATTTTAACTAGGTACAATAGTTATTAAATAGTTATTAACTATTTAATAACTACCTAGCTAAAATAAATACAAATATACCTGTAAAATAAAACCTAACCTACGTTACAATTACACCTAACACTACACTATAATTAAATTAATTCCCTAAACTAAATACAATTAAATACAATTACAAATAATTATCTAAAGTACAAAAAAAACCCCACTAAATTACAGAAAATAATAAAATAATTACAAGTTTTTTAAACTAATTACACCAAATCTAATCCCCCTAATAAAATAAAAAAGCCCCCCAAAATAATAAAAAGCCCTACCCTATACTAAATTACAAATCGCCCTTAAAAGGGCTTTTTGCGGGGCATTGCCCCAAAGTAATCAGCTCTTTTACCTGAAAAAAAAAGTACAATACCCCCCCCAACATTAAAACCCACCACCCACACAACCAACCCTACTCTAAAACCCACCCAATCCCCCCTTAAAAAAACCTAACACTAACCCCTTGAAGATCACCCTACCTTGAGAAGTCTTCACCCAACCGGGCCGAAGTCCTCCACGAAGCCGGCAGAAGTGGTCCAATAGAATGCGAACAGCCAATAGAACAGCCAATAGAATGTGAGCTCAATCCTATTGGCTGATTACATCAGCCAATAGGATTTTTCCTACCTTAATTCCGATTGGCTGATAGAATTCTATCAGCCAATCGGAATTCAAGGGACGCCATCTTGGATTATGTAATTTAAAGGAACATTCATTCACCAAGAAGACATCGAAAGAAGAGGATGCTCCGCATCGGATGTCTTGAAGATGGAGCCGCTCCGCGCCGGATGGATGAAGATAGAAGATGCCGTCTGGATGAAGACTTCTGCCCGTCTGGAGAACCACTTCTGCCCATCTGAAGGACCACTTCTGCCGGCTTTGTGGAGGACTTCGGCCCAGTTGGGTGAAGACTTCTCAAGGTAGGGTGATCTTCAAGGGGTTAGTGTTAGGTTTTTTTAAGGGGGGATTGTTTGGGTTTTAGAGTAGGGTTGGTTGTGTGGGTGGTTTAGGGGTTAATAATTGTTTTTAGTTGCGGCGGGGTCCGGGAGCGGCGGTTTAGGGGTTAATACATTTATTAGAGTTGCGGCGGGGTCCGGGAGCGGTGGTTTAGGGGTTAATACATACAATGTAGGTGGCAGTGGGCTCCGGAAACGGGGGTTTAGTGGTTAAACAATTTATTTAGTTGTGGTATAGGGGGTAAACAGTATAGTATAGTGTGGGTGTTTAGTGACAGGGTACCAAGAAAGCTGTAAAAAAGCAGAAGAGCAGTGAGATCGATGACTGTTAGTTAACAACAGTCCGCTGCTCATCGCCCCGTACTTGGTGCGCGGCTTTTTGACAGCTTTTTTGATAATTAAGGAGAACGTATTCAGGTCCGCGGCAGCAATGTTAGGCGATCTTAGGCGAGCGTATTGATGATGATCTTTAGACAGGTATCTGTATGTATCTCTATCTTAAAGCCTTTTGCAGGCCTTTTTTTTGCCTTACACCTGAGGCCTCATATCTTTGAAACCTTATAACTATTTTGTACAATATTTTTTTGAATAATATTTGATAGATGAGTGTAACTGTACTTTGTAATGTATTTTTTTTATTTTTTTATTTTTTAATGTTTATTGAAATTTCAAAATATACAATTACAGACCAAGAAAAACAAGAGAACTCGCAGGTTCAAACATAGTATGTTATTTTTTACATTATATTCTGTAGATAGATAACTATTTGAAATAAGTGACATTAGATTTGAAATTGTCCGGTTCTCCTTTGTCCACACTAGTTCTGGTTCTATATAATCAGCTGATTGTTGTATAGAGTCCATTGTACTTTTAATTACATATCTTACAGCTTCATTTATTCTCGGTACAAAATTAAGTTTCCAAATAAGAAATAAAATTAACAAAACAGATACTACTAATCAAAGAGAAAAGCATGAAATAAAAAGAAATAAAAAAAACAAGGAAGGCATCATATAACAAGTATTAATATCCTGTCAATACCTAATTAATACTTCATAGGTCTGCCGTTATTGTCCTTATTTACGCAATTAATCTTTATCTGTATTAGTATATTGTTCCCAAAGAAAAATTATATCATGGTAAAAAGACATTTGGTTAATTCTAAAATAGTGGAGTCTTTCCATTATCAATATATTCTTTACTGCTGCTAACCACTCCGAAAGGGATGGAATATGTAATGTATTTTTGATGTGTTTTTGTGACATTTTTTGTGTTGCAAAACAGTTAACCAGAGCTCATCAGGTCATGCTATCCCGACGAGCGTTAGCTTTAACTGCGCTCAAGCGATCGCATTTACTTTCAACTTGTAATACGAGAGAAAAACCCAATGAATGCATACTACTGCGATAAACCCATTTTTCGCTCGTAATTGTTAGCGCTCCACTTGTATTCTAGCCCTAAATACCCCTCTAATCATCTATGCAGCAATTCTCCTTCAGATACCTGCAGTGAAACCCAGGTTCTAAAATGGCTAGTGCATAAAATGTATTTAGTTTTTAATACCATTTTAATTATTTATGTCACCTTTAATTATTTACGTCATTTTGATTGCAATTAGGAAGCATTTTTACAATGCACTTCTGTTGGCGAAAATGCTTCTTTTAAGAGTTATAAGTATTATACATTTTCACAGAGTACTGGACATGTCACATTACCGCGTTATCAGCAAGAACACAATAGTGGAGGAAATGTGAACGCATGTGACCTACTGCCATATTTGTAGCGGTTGGCAAGCTCACTGATTATTCAAGGACTGATAACTTTTTAAACAAGCGTGCTGCAAAAATTTGTCCAATTATATTTGAAGTACACTACTGAGAATTTCTAAGATGACGTTTATTTCTCTATAAATGTATTGTTTCTATGTAATGAAGTAAAAGGCAAATGAGAGAATTACATCTGGTCAAAGCAAATTTTCCTAACTGTATACCAATATTTTTTTTTTTTTTTTTAAGAACATTCTGGCCCAAACAATTCTGTGACTCCACAGTCCCAAAATAGAAAATAATAAAAAACTGCTAAGACTTTTTTTTAACTCAAACAATTTGCAGATCTCAGGAGCAACTGAGGCATCTGATTGGTTGACAGATATATACTCACATAGGGGTTGTTTATCTATACCTCGCTAGATTAGACCTGTTTTTTCACGCCGACCCCCGCAGGGGCTGCCCTGGGGGATTTATCTTTAAAAAGGGGCGGTTTCTGCGAGTGGTGAGATGTCTCCTATTGAAATTAATGGAGCTTGCTGTAAAGGAAAACTTCGCTGTGTAGGGCAAAGTTAGCAGTGAGCACTGCAGGGGCGCACTTTAAAAATTATATCCTGCAGCCAATATAAATCACATTATGCTGCTTTCTGCGTATAGCATCTTATAATCGCCTATATATTCGCATGAATGTGTTTTTTATTAAGTATTTTGAGTATTTTGACACAACCTTTTCATTTGCGAGAAAAAACAATAATAATTGTGGGCAGAAATGTTTAGACAATTATGCTGGGATTTGAGATAAAAATTCAGACATGTCAATGAAACGCCCATGCTCAGCCCATAATTTCTACGTGTTTTTTACACATCCAGTGTACTTAAATTACTATTTACGCTGTGCATATTTAATACAATTTATTCCTTTGTAATTTGAATAAAAATTTTACGTTTTTTGATAAAATATGAATTCTGGTGAACAATTTTTTTTTTATTTTTTTTTATGCACCTTAACAATACATTTTTTTCCTGAGTATTTTTGTGTGAATGGTTTAATTATTAGTTTTGTATGATTTTTGAAATTACGATTTTCATTGTGCACTTGTAATGTACGCGTCTCCTTCCCATCGAAAGTCTGTGCAGTATATGCCCCTTAACAAGACAGTGAAGACACCATATTTTCAGGGTAACATGTGGCTTTAGATTATTTCACCACGAAAATAGAAGAACTGGTGAACATTCTTAAATAATCTCGCCAGCCCAGAGAACTTAAGATAATCGGCCCCATAGTGTGTATGTACCAATCAGATGCTTACAATATCAATGACCTTTGTACACTCACATGCTGATTTCACAGTTAAAAAATATAACAGCAGAAAACTGGCACGTGGTTCCAGAAAGCGATGAATGAGAGGGGGACTTATGCAGAAAAATATGTGGGCAGTCATTTGTCTTCTGTGGATGGATTCAGTATCATTGTTCCCTATAAGGTGTGCGCATGTGCGGCCGCACACCGTTTTCAGAGGGAACGCACACAGCTTTTAATAATGCGCACGGGATGGTACAGGCAGTGTTTTTTTGTTTTGTTACTTTTTAATTTTTAAACTTTTTTAAATGGTAAAACCAAATACAAGACAGGCAGTGGGCGTGCCGGACCGGTATTAATAAGAGGCGCCAACCAAATGTATGAAGGTGATCTAAATATAAAATATAATATGTGGTTAATCTAAAATGAAATATGTATAAAAGCAACAATAATCTTTCAAGATATGATCAAAACATAATAATAATATGACATATAAATCCTAAAAGTAATATTAATATTATAGAGTCTAATACAATATAAATGTGAAATAAAAAAAATAATGAATAGATTCCAGGGGGCCCATTTAACAAGCTCCATACGGAGCTTGTGGGCCCGTGTTTGTGGCGAGTCTTCAGACTCGCCACAAACACAAGTTATGAAGCAGCGGTCTAAAGACTGCTGCTCCATAACCCTGTCCGCCAGCTCTGAGCAGGCGGATAGGGATCGCCGGAAATCAACCTGATCGAGTACGATCGGGTTGATTGACACCTCCCTGCTGGCGGCCGATTGACCGCGAGTCAGCAGGGGGCGGCGTTGCACCAGCAGCTCTTGTGAGCTGCTGGTGCAATGTTAAATGCGGAGAGCATATTGTTCTCCGCATTTAGTGAGGTCTTGCGGACCTGATCCGGACTGTCGGATCAGGTCCGCAAGACCTTTGATAAATAGGGGCCCAGATGTATACTTATTCAAGACAGAAAATTCACAATCGTTTCCTAAAGTAGGAAAAGATAAAATGACCAAAACTTCAGGCTCCTCCTCTGGTGTGTCGCGCCACGACACCAGCAAGTATAGATCTAGAAAACAAAACATAGAGGGCGCCACATAGTGCAGATCATACAGGTAGGTGCAGTGTATGAAAATAGCCAAATAGCTACTCACGTGGTATGATGCACATAAGTGCAATACAGGAATACCCTGTTTTAATAAAAACTTTTTAATTGTCACCTTTGCTGCTACACTTTACTACTTTCCCTGGATTGGACACTTTATTGCCATCTCAGTGTATCTACAGCTAACCAAAGATTAGCTACAGTCACTACCTGTAGCCTGGTATATCCACCGTGAGACACATTCTTCAGTTCCTGGACTCCACCTGGTGGGACAAGGACAGCCTGATTATTCAGTGTAACATACTCTTCAATCCCTGGATTTCCCCTGGTGGGAGAAGGATATCATCTGATCCAGATGTGCCTGAGTGTCTACCGGACGACTTTTGGATCCGGTCTGCCTGTATTGCACTTATGTGCATCATACCACGTGAGTAGCTATTTGGCTATTTTCATACACTGCACCTACCTGTATTATCTGCACTATGTGGTGCCCTCTATGTTTTGTTTTTTTAAATGGTGATGGCTCCGGATTCCAGAAAGTGCATTAAGCTAATGGGCGCTAATCGATTTTCTGGCGGGAAATGTTAAACCGCCCTCATCTTACACTAAATGGACTTGACTGACTAAGTGGTGTGCAGAGGAATGGCGTGGGACTGGGAGCAAACCGAATCAGCTAAGTAAGCGTTTGGATTTTAAATGAGGGCATCCAGATCTTTCCTTTTTTTATTGAAAAACTTTGAAACAAAACTTCCCAAAAGACGGCATATTACTTTATAAATCCATTGAATGTGAGTAATCTTCTCTGGTACTGTGGCATATATGTGCATCTTTATAACTTACTTTATTGAGGTAATGCTGGCTCCAAAATTTATATTAAAGGGACAGTCAACACCAGAATTTTTGTTGTTTAAAAAAAAAGATAATCCCTTTATTCCCCTGTTTTGCATAACCAACACTGTTATAGAAATACACTTTTTACCTCTGTGATTACCTTGTATCTAAGCCTCTGCAAACTGCCCCCTTATTTCAGTTCTTTTGACAGACTTGCATTTTAGCCAATCAGTGCTCACTCCAGGGTAACTTCACGTGCATGAGCTCAATGTTATCTATACGAAACACATGAACTAATGCCCTCTAGTGGTCAAAATGCATTTAGATTAGATGCAGTCTTCAAGGTCTAAGAAATTAGCATATGAACCTCCTAAGTTTAGCTTTCAACTAAGAATGCCAAGAGAACAAGGCAAAATTGGTGATAAAAGAAAATTGGAAAGTTGTTTAAAACTACATTCCCTATTTAAATCATGAAAGGTTTTTTTGGACTTGACTGTCCCTTTTAATTATACTTTTCAACAAGAATCAGGGTTTGGATGACAAACGATATTGAGTTAGCTCTTAATAATAAAGTAGAATAAGGTGTAGGTGTTATGACCCCATAGTGAGGGTAATTGTAGTATGCCACCCTCATCCTTAGGGCAAGATTTATAAATTTTTGAGAGAACAGGATTCACACATAGTGAACCTGCAACATCTTATCACAAATTGTGGGGTGAATGTGTTCCCCATATTTATCATTGCACAAGGGGACATTTGTGCAATACCGCCCCCTACCCTTACACGTGAGAGTACAGCTTGTCAATTACCCTTCGTCAAATTAATCTGGGGTGGTTTTTATTCACCAACTCCAGTTTGGCGGAGAGTGTTTATGAAGTAGCGGATTAAACTGCTGCTTCATAAATATCAGTTGCAGGCTCAAATGAGTGAGCCTGCAACCGATCGGGGCATTTGCCCTGTCATAAATCCGTGTGTGAGAGTGTTTCTCTGTGTGTGTGTGTGTGTGTGTGTGTGAGAGAGTATTTGTTTGTATGAGAGTGTATCTGTGTGTGTGATAGAGAGTGTGTGTATGTGTGAGAGAGTATATCTGTGTGTGTATCTATTTGTGTGTGTGAGTGTATCTGTGTGTGTATCTATTTGTGTGTGTGAGTGTATCTGTGTGTGTATCTATTTGTGTGTGTGAGTGTATCTGTGTGTGTGAGAGAGTATTTGTTTGTATGAGAGAGAGTATCTGTGTGTGTGATAGAGAGTGTGTGTGTGTGTGTGTGTGTGTGTGAGAGAGAGTATTTGTTTGTATGACAGAGTGTATCTGTGTGTGTGATAGAGAGTGTATGTATGTTTGAGAGAGTATATCTGTGTGTGTGTGTGTGTGTGTGTATGTGTAGGAGTGTATCTGTGTGTGTATCTGTGTGTGTGAGTGTATCTGTGTGTGTCAGAGTGTATCTGTGTGTGTGTATCTATTTGTGTGTGTGAGAGTATATCTGCCACAGATACTCTCACACACACAAATAGATACACACACAGATACTCTCACACACACAAACAGATACACACACACAGACTGTGTGAGAGAGTATTTGTTTGTATGAGAGAGAGTATCTGTGTGTGTGTGAGAGAGAGTGTGTATGTGTGTGTGTGTGCGTATCTGTGTGAGAGTGTGTGTGTGTGTGTGAGAGAGAGAGAGAGTGTATTTGTGTGTGTGAAAGAGATTGTATTTGTGTGTATGAGAGAGTGTAACTTTGTGTGTATGAGAGAGTGTGCGTGTGAGAGAAAGAGAGTGTGTCTCTGTGTGAAAGTGTATCTGTGTGTGAGAGAGTGTGTATTTGTGT